>NW_020837948.1:26213701-26471881 GCF_003676395.1 Aethalodelphis obliquidens
AAAAAAAAAAAAAAAAAAAAAAAAAAAAAAATCCAGGGACCTATATTCTAGACTAAAGAAGGCTAAAGAGGCAGGACGATTAATATAATTGATGAAACTTGATTAGACTCTGGATTTTAAGAAACAGTTACAATGGACATTATAGAGATAATTGCGGAAATTTGAGTATGGACTATATTAGGCAGTAGCACTATATCAATGTTGAGTTTTTGGAAAATGAGATTTCTTTCATGGATATGTAGGAAAATGTCCTTGTTCTTAGAAGATACAAATTCTGAAGCATTTTAGGCATGAAGGGTCATGGTACCTACAACTAATTCAAATGGTTTAGAAGAAATTATATAAACTCAGGCACAGAAAGAGATTAAACAAAAGTGGCAAAATATTAGAATCAGTGAAGGGTATACGGGTGTTCATTATACTACACCTGCAACTTTTCTAAAGGTTTGCCGTTTCTCAAGAAAAATGTAATATGCACAGCTGAGGCTTTTTAATGGAGAGAAATTAAAAGGAAATTATCCAGGATGATAAATAAAATTACTGAGGACCAACATAACTATCAAAAGTAATATAAAATAATGTACTCTTGCAACTTTTTCAGGGGAAAAGAAAAGGATACGAAGATCATTTATTCTGTTAAACATCGATTGAGAAACTACCAAGTACCCGGCTCTATACTGGCTTCCCAGAACACAGCAGTATGCAAATCAAATTCCTGCCCTATGACATTCCGATGGTGTGGGGAATGTAGGAGTAGAGGGGTAGGATGGGTGTTGCCATATTTCTAGGATGGCCCAAAAGGCCTTATTAACAAGGTGTCATTTGAGCAGGGACCTGAAAAAAGTGAGGAAGCAAATAATGGGGCTATCTGGCGAAAGCGTGCCCCTGAGAAGTAAGTTGTTGGCATGCTTAGAGGAACAGCAAGGCAACTGATGTGTCTGGGGCCAGGAGAATGCGAGGGAAATTGCAGACGGTGGTGGTGGGAGATGACCATACACCATAAAGTAGGACGATGAGGCCCACTTTTAGGACTTGGCAGCTTTTATACTGAGTGAGATAGAAAGAGGGTTTTGAGCAGAGGAATAACATAAGTTGAGTCACATTTTAAAAGGATCACCCAGCTGCTGTGGTGAGAATACACTGTAAAAAGGCAAGGGTGGATACAGAGAGTCCAGTTACAGAAACAACAAACACAAAACAAAGAAAACTAGATGACGCAGGTGATAATGACTTGGCTCGTAGGTACCGTGATGAGTGAACAGATTCTAGGTAATTTATGAAGGTAGAGACAATCTGGTTTGGTGACAGATTGAGTGTGGGGTATGAGAAAGAAGTTCAAGGATTCTCCAGGGTTTGGGCCTAAGAGAATGTAGTTGATATTTCCATATGCAGAAAAGACTACAAAAAGTTCATGAAGCTGGGTTTCAGCCTGTTTAGTTTGAGATACCTGTTAGATATTCAAGTAAAGATGAGGAGGAGGCAGTTGAATATGGATCTGGAATTAGGAGAGAGCTTTGAGCTGTCGATATGGACTTGGCAGCCAGCATTTAGATGGCTGTTCCAGCCAAAAGACTGGATAAGACATCCTCACATGAGGAGCTGGGGAGGGATGGGAGGACCCGCAATGGAGACCACGAGGGGTAGCCAGTGTGTGTGTGGGAGAGCCCAGGACAGCATTGTCCTGGCCACATCTATCACAAGCGAACTAAAGGCCTATTTAAAGCTTCAGAAACCGGAAAAAACACTGGTATATACATAATGGTAACTAACAGCCACTAGAAATTACAATTGTATCTTTCTAAGCATCTAATATTGTAAAATACTAGTGATTCCGACTAACACACAAACGGAAAAGTTGACTTAAAAAAAAAGATGAAAAATTCTCAGGTCAGCAAAACTGAGCCTTCTGAGGATTACGGGCCCAACACAACCATTTTCCGATGCCCTCTATACAGGTTTAGACACATACTCCAGGCAGATCTAAGTAGTAACCTACAGAACTACTTGGCAATTACTATATATGCTACATTTCTGTTCCACTGGAATTCTTCCCTCTGGCTAACGTGTAGGCAAAGGACGAAAGCAAACTGAAGTCTTCACACCCCCTCAGTGATTCTCAGTCCCCGGCTGAGAAGACATTAAACAGTGGATTCTAAAAACGGCCACTGGGTAGTTCAACTACCTGATCTTTTTTTCCTAATAAGTTAGGGCAGCGATAGGATTTTTACAAACTGTTAATGGATTTTAAAACTTGCTTTCATCATTTCAACATATTTTCATTAAAAATTCAGTTTGAGGGGGGCACCTTCAAGATGGCAGAGGAGTAAGACGTGGAGATCACTATCCTCCCCACAAATACATCAAAACTACATGTACATGTGGAACAACTAGAGAACACCTACCGAACACTGGCAGAAGAACTCAGACTTCCCAAAGGCAAGAAACTCCCCAGGTACCCGGCCGTGTGGCTGACAGGGACATGGTGCTCTGGCCAGGTGTCAGGCCTGAGCCTCTGAGGTGGGAGAGGCGAGTTCAGGACATTGGTCCACCAGAGACCTCCTGGCCCCATGTAATATCAAACAGCAAAAGGTCTCACAGAGATCTCCATCTCAATGCCAAGACTCAGCTCCACTCAATGACTAGCAAGCTACAGTGCTGGACACCCTAGGCCCAACAACTAGCAAGACAGGAACACAAAGCCACCCATTAGCAGACAGGCTGCCTAAAATCATAAGTTCACAGACATGCCAAAACACACCACCAGACATTGTGCTGACCACAAGAAAAACAAGATCCAGCCTCATCAGAACACACGCACCAGTCCCCTCCACCAGGAAGCCTACGCAACCCACTTAACCAACCTTACCCACTGGGGGCAGACACAAAAAACAATGGGAACTATGAACCTGCAGCCTGTGAAACGGAGACCCCAAACACAGTAAGTTAAGCAAAATGAGAAGACAGAAAAATACACAGCAGATGAAGGAGCAAGGTAAAAACCCACCAGACCAAACAAATGAAGAGGAAATAGGCAGTCTACCTGAAAAAGAATTCAGAGTTATGACAGTAAAGATGATCCAAAACCTTGGAAATAGAATGGAGAAAATACAAGAAACATTTAACAAGGACCTAGAAGAACTAAAGAGCAAACAAACAATGATGAATAACACAATAAATGAAATTTAAAACTCTCTAGTAGGAATTAATAGCAGAATAACAGACAGAAGAATGGATAAGTGACCTGGAAGATAAAATAGTGGAAATAACTACTGCAGAGCAGAATAAAGAAAAAAGAATGAAAAGAATTGAGAACAGTCTCAGAGACCTCTGGGACAATATTAAACGCATCAACATTCGAATTATAGGGGTCCGAGAAGAAGAAGAGGAAAAAGAGGGGACTGCAAAAATATTTGAAGAGATTATGGTTGAAAACTTCCCTAATATGGGTAAGGAACCACTGAATCAAGTCCAGGAAGTGCAGAAAGTCCCATATAAGATAAATCCAAGGAGAAACACGCCAAGACACATATTAATCAAACTATCAAAAACTAAACACAAAGAAAAAATATTAAAAGCAGCAAGGGAAAAGCAACAATTAACATACAAGGGAATCCCCATAAGGTTAACAGCTGATTAAGCTAGAAGGGAGCAGCAGGACATATTTAAAGTGATGAGAGGGAAAACCCTACAACCAAGATTACTCTACCCAGTAAGGATCTCATTTAGATTCAAGAGAAAAATTAAAATATTTACAGACAAGCAAAAGCTAAAAGAATTGAGCACCACCAAACCAGCTCTACAACAAATGCTAAAGGAACTTCTCTAAGCAGGAAACACAAGAGAAGGAAAAGACTTACAATGACAAACCCAAAACAATTAAGAAAATGGTAACAGGAACATACATATCGATAACTACCTTAAACGTAAATGGACTAAATGCTCCAACCAAAAGACACAGACTGGCTGAAGGGATACAAAAACAAGACCCGTACATATGTTGTCTACAAGAGACCCACTTCAGACCTAGGGACACACACAGACTGAAAGTGATGGGATGGAAGAAGATATTCCATGCAAATGGAAATCAAAAGAAAGCTGGAGGAGCAATTCTCATATAAGACAAAATAGACTATAAAGACTATTACAAGAGAAAAAGAAGGACACTACATAATGATCAAGGGATCGATCCAAGAAGAAGATATAACAATTGTAAATATTTATGCACCTCAGTACATAAGGCAAATACTAACAGCCATAAAAGGGGAAATCGACAGTAACACAATCATAGTCGGGGACTTTAACACCCCACTTTCACCAATGGACAGGTCATCCAAAATGAAAATAAATAAGGAAACACAAGTTTTAAATGATACATTAAACAAGATGGACTTAATTGATTTTTATAGGACATTCCATCCAAAAACAGCAGATTACACTTTCTTCTCAAGTGTTCATGGAACATTCTCCAGGATAGATCATATCTTGGGTCACAAATCAAGCCTTGGTAAATTTAAGAAAATTGAAATCATATCCAGTATCTTTTCTGACCACAAAGCTATGAGACTAGATATCAATTGCAGGAAAAAAATCTGTAAAAAATACAAACACACGGAGGTTAAACAGTACATTATTAAATAACCAAGATATCACAGAAGAAATCAAAGAGGAAGTCAAAAAATACCAAGAAACAAATGACAATGAAAACACCATGACCCAAAACCTATGGGATGCAGCAAAAGCAGTTCTAAGAGGGAAGTTTATAGTAATACAATCCTACCTCAAGAAACAAGAAACATCTCAAACAAACCACCTAACCTTACACCTAAAGCAATTAGAGAAAGAAGAACAAAAAAACCCCAAAGTTAGCAGAAGGAAAGAAATCATAAAGATCAGATCAGAAATAAATGAAAAAGAAATGAAGGAAATGATAGCAAAGATGAATAAAACTAAAAGCTGGTTCTTTGAGAAGATAAACAAAATTGATAAAACATTAGCCAGACTCATCAAGAAAAAAAGGGAGAAGACTCAAATCAACAGAATTAGAAATGAAAATGGAGAAGTAACAACTGACACTGCAGAAATACAAAGGATGATGAGAGATTACAAGCAACTCTATGCCAATAAAATGGACAACCTGGAAGAAATAGACAAATTCTTAGAAAAGCACAACTTTCTGAGACTGAACCAGGAAGAAATAGAAAATATAAATAGACCAATCACAAGCACTGAAATTGAAACTGTGATTAAAACTCTTCCAACAAACAAAAACCCAGGACCAGATGTCTTCACAGGCGAATTCTTTCGAACATTTAGAGAAGAACTAACACCTATCCTTCTCAATCTCTTCTAAAATACAGCAGAGGGAGGAACACTCACAAACTCATTCTACAAGGCCACCATCAACCTGATACCAAAACCAGACAAGGATGCCCCAAAAAAAGAAAACTACAGGCCAACATCACTGATGAACATAGATGCAAAAATCCTCAACAAAATACTAGCAAACAGAATCCAACGGCACATTAAAAGGATCATACACTGTGATCAAGCGGAGTTTATCCCAGGAATGCAAGGATTCTTCAATATACGCAAAACAATGTGATACACCATATTAACAAACTGAAGGCGAAAACCTTATGATCATCTCAATAGATGCAGAAAAAGCTTTCGACAAAATTCAACACCCATTTATGATATAAATCCTCCAGAAAGTAGGCGTAGAGGGAACTAACCTCAACACAATAAAGGCCATATATGACAAACTCACAGCCAGCATCCTTCTCAATGGTGAAAAACTGAAACCATTTCCACTAAGATCAGGAACAAGACAAGGTTGCTCACTCTCGTCACTATTATTCAACATAGTTTTGGAAGTTTTAGTCACAGCAATCAGAGAACAAAAAGAAATAAAAGGAATCCAAATTGGAAAAGAAGAAGTAAAACTGTCACTGTTTGCAGATGACATGATACCATACATAGAGAATCGTAAAGATGCTACCAGAAAACTACTAGAGCTAATCAATGAATTTGGTAAAGTAGCAGGATACAAAATTAATGCACAGAAATCTCTGGCATTCCTATACACTAATGATGAGAAATCTGAAAGAGAAATTAAGGAAACACTCCCATTTACCACTGCAACAAAAAGAATAAAATACCTAGGAATAAACCTACTTAAGGAGACAAAAGACCTGTATGCAGAAAGCTATAAGACACTGATGAAAGAAATTAAAGATGATACAAACAAATGGAGAGATATACCATGCTCCTGGATTGGAAGAATCAACATTGTGAAAATGACTATATTACCCAAAGCAATCTACAGATTCAATGCAATCCCTATCAAACTACCAATGGCATTTTTCACAGAGCTAGAACCAAAAATTTCACAATTTGTATGAAAACACAAAAGACCCCGAAGAGCCAAAGCAATCTTAAGAAAGAAAAACAGAGGTGGAGGAATCAGACTCGCTGACTTCAGACTCTACCACAAAGCTACAGTCAACAAGACAGTATGATACTGGCACAAATACAGAAATATAGATCAATGCAACAGGAAAGAAAGCCCAGAGATAAACCCACACACATATGGTCACCTTATCTTTGATAAAGGAGGGAAGAATTTACAATGGAGAAAAGACAACCTCTTCAATAAGTGGTGCTGGGAAAACTGGACAGCTACAAGTAAAAGAATGAAATTAGAACACTCACTAACACCATACACACAAAAAAACTCCAAATGGATTAAAGACCTAAATGTAAGGCCAGACAGTATAAAACTCTTAGAGGAAAACATAGGCAGAACACTCCATGACATAAATCACAGCAAGATCCTTTTTGACCCGCCTCCTAGAGAAATGGAAATAAAAATAAATAAATGGGACCTAATGAAACTTAAAAGCTTTTGCACAGCAAAGGAAACCATAAACAAGACAAAAAGACAGCCCTCAGAATGGGCGAAAATATTTGCAAATGAAGCAACTGACAAAGGATTCATTTCCAAAACATACAAGCAGCTCATGCAGCTCAATATCAAAAAAACAAACAACCCAATCCAAAAATGGGCAGAAGACCTAAACAGACATTTCTCCAAAGAAGATATACAGATGGCCAACAAACACATGAAAGGGTGCTCAACATCACTAATCATTAGAGAAATGCAAATCAAAACTGCAATGAGGTATCACCTCACACAATGGCCATCATCAAAACATCTACAAACAATAAATGCTGGAGAGGGTGTGGAGAAAACAGAAACCTCTTGCACTGGTGGTGGGAATGTAAATTGATTCAGCCACTATGGAGAAGAGTATGGAGGTTCCTTAAAAAACTAAAAATAGAACTACCATAGGACTCAGCAATCCCACTATAGGGCATAAACCCTGAGAAAACCATAATTCAATAGGAGTCATGTACCACAATGTTCACTGCAGCTCTATTTACAATAGCCAGGACATGGAAGCAACCTAAGCGTCCATCGACAGATGAATGGATAAAGAAGATGTGGCACATATATGCAATGGAATAATACTCAGCCATAAAAAGAAACGAAATCGAGTAATTTGTAGTGAGGTGGATGCACCAAGAGACTGTCATACAGAGTGAAGTAAGTCAGAAAGAGAAAAACAAATACCATATGCTAACACATATATATGGAATCTAAGAAAAAAAGAAAAGGTTCTGAAGAGCCTAGGGGCAGGACAGGAATAAAGATGCAGACATAGAGAATGGACATGAGGACACGGGGAGGGGGAAGGGTAAGCTGGGATGAAGTGAGAGAGTGGCATGGATATATATACACTACCAAATGTGTAACAGATAGCTAGTGGGAAGCAGTCGCATGGCACAGGGAGATCAGCTCGGTGCTTTGTGTCCACCTAGAGGGGTGGGATAGGGAGGGTGGGAGGGAGACACAAGAGGGAGGAGATATGGGGATTATGTATATGTACAGTTGATTCACTTTGTTATACAGCAGAAACTAACACACCATTGTAAAGCAATTATACTCCAATAATGATGTTTAAAACAAAATTCAATTTGAAGACTCTCTTACGAGAGTTAATACATCAACATCCTTGAGATATGACTCTCGGGTAGTGCATTTCTAGACAACACAGAGGGAGATCTCACTTCTCATACATCAACAACACAGAAACCACTGCATTTTCAGAAACGAATCAATCTGATGTCATAAACGTTAATAAAAGGGCCCTAATCAAATTCTTATAGGCAACAGGGCCCATCTTACCATTCTTTCTAGCACTGAATTGAAAGCTACAGTAACTTGACATTTCTTCCTTTAGAGGGAAAATAAGGCATGTTGATTTTTTTCCAATTTAGCAAAGCTATGTCTCTGATCCAATAAGAATTAAAGATTTAGTCTATCCAAAGCAGAAAGAACATGCTAATGTAGCCTAACCTGGAAAAAGATCTACTCTTCCTCTTCTTTGGAAGCTTCAATTTAGTGTACTAATTTTCAGATATAAATATGAATATTTAGTCCAACTAGGAAAAGCCCTGGTGTCCATTTCCACATCAGTTATATGAACTTGGCCTTGCGACTGCACCTCCACATTGTGATAGCTCTAAAACGAAAACATACGGTTGCACTGATTTTGGGTCATATGACTACAGAGGACGGCAGAACAGCCCATTCTCCCTCTTTTTTGTTTTTAAATTGAAGTATAGTTGATTTTCAGTGTCTCAGGTGTACAGCAAAGTGATTCAGTTACACATATATATATTCTTTCAGATTCTTTTTCATTATAGGTTATTACAGGATACTGAATATAGTTCCCTGTGCTATACAGTAGGTCCCTGTTTATCTATTTTATAAATAGGAGTGTGTATCTGTTACCATTCTCTCTCACTTCTTCTTAGCATGCTCCTACGTACCCCCTATACCTTAACAAGAGTTTTCTGATCCTAAAGAGATGAGCCCAACAAACACTTTTCCCCAGCTACAGAAATTCCTTGGATTGCAGAATTTACATATTGCAGTCAAAATTTTTAAGTCTTCATTATGAAAAGCTAATCGTATTCTCCAAAATTCCTATCTAATTCCAGTAATGTTTCCTCGGGGTGAAAAAAAATTCAAAAGCTTGACCTTCAATCACTGGTGAAAATTACAGAGATTACATCCTTTTAAAAAAAAATTGGAGTATTAAGGTACCACCACATTTCCCTATCTCTGTGCTTCTCACTCCCTGCAAGTTTCTCCCCTTCCTTGTAAGTTTCCCAGCTTTAGAGATTCCCTAATGTCACATTTCCAACTCTAATTTAGGAGCTCAGTCTGCACTGCATTCTCGCATGTCACCAGTAAATACTATGCTCCCACCTAAAAACTATCTTAGGACATAAATCCTTTAAAAAAAGAATCATACTGCTTCAGTTTTGTAAAGCAGATATTCTTAACATGTTTCCTTAAAGTGAAGGAGGCCTGTTATTTGGCCAGATCACGACTGAGAACATTCGCATGACCACAGGATATGGGTGATGTTTCACCCATTACTCATGGCTGTCGCCCATGTTGGCTTTGTTCCTACAGCCACGGATGTTAGTATTCTTCCTCATTAATCCTTTCCCTCTCATACCATCTCCAAACTGGAATTTCCTCCTAGAAAGAAAAAGCTCACAAATTTTCTTGACAGCTATGAAAGTTACAAGTAATGTCTCTAAGATAATCATGATGACCAATTTCCCAGTATGTACGAAAGAAACCAGGAAAATACATATTGAACTTCGAGACAATATAGAACATCATGATTTTGTTGATACTAAGAGAGTTTTGTGAGTTGTGGTATTTATTTCAAGGGTATTTCACATGGCCAATGTTCCTTATAAACATCCAAATCATATGCTTATTACTTCAATTCTATCTATACCAATCCCTAGTTTTTATATGCCAACAATGACCCGACACTAAGTTAAGTTCTATAGGACCTATATAACTTTGAGCGTAACCTTCTGGTCTTATATTCACTGTATAGTGGATTCATCAACTATGAAGTCCAATTACCTAGTTTATCACCCCTTCAAGCACAAAGACTGTACATTATTAACTAGCTTCCACCTTAACAGAAACTCAAAAATCACAAGGAAAACTAAAGTTTGTCACTTCTAACATTGGATTTTCCAAACTCCAGAGAAAACAGAATCAACAAGTATGAACGCCACATCCATGTACACTGAGGTAGGGAAATAACGTAACGGAAACTTTTTCAGATTTGCATTAATCATTTCTGCTTAAGCTATTTAATACAGTATGACTGTATCCCATCTGTCAATGCTGGAATACTAGGCCTCAGTGGGTGGATAAGGGGTTAATTAGTTGACTTTTGGAGTCAATTTTCCACAACTAGATGCCTAGACACTAGCACACAACAGCAGCAGGCTTATGTGAGCCTTCATGTCCACACCCATGCCCTGGTCTGCCAGCTTTTAGGTCGCCCCAAACGGTCCCTTTGCCTTCCTATGCCGGATTCACTTGCCTGAAAAGCTCCAAACGGGTGAGCCTGGAGAATCTGTCAGTTTATTTGGTAAGTTTTTCACATTAGCGTAAAATTCTGATTAATGCATAAATTATATACACATATATTCAATGTATTAACACTTCAAAAAACTTCTAATTCTAGTGAAAGGTATTTTGAAAATTGATTAAAGCAAGAAAGGACCTGTTTGAACACTAAGAAGAATATAGGATTGCATATTAAGTATAATTAATCTAACATTTCTATGAGGCAGAACTTTTATACAGATCTTCAGAAAAACCCAGCCTCTTTCCTGTGGGCAGAGTGCCTCAGGGTTTGGAGCCAGACAGCCTGGGCTTCAAGCTAGGCTCTGCCACTTACTGTGTGACCTGGGGCAGATTTCTTAATGTCTGTCTTCTCAACTATAAAATGGGGATCATTAAAAGTATCTACCCAGGGGCAAAACCGGGTTTGGAGGAGCTATTGCTTACAGAGTGGGGAGTCATTTGCAAAGACATGATTAAGTGGGATTAAATGAGATATACATAAAGCATCCAACATGCAGTGAGTGCTCTATGAACTTGACTATCACTAATATTAGTGAAACAAAATTTCACAAAAGAGCAAATGGCGTAAGCCCATTCACTTTATCTCAAACTATTAGAGCAAAGGAAACAGGCTCCTTTGAAACAAACTGTTGGGGGTAGTGGGGGAGATGGAATATTTATTTACACAGCAAGTTGCCATGAGTTGAAATGTACAAAAATATGCATACTCGGGAGAGCACATGTTATCAAAAGGGTTTTTATGGTTTCCTATAAATACCTTAGATAACTAAACACAGACCCCAAATGCCTCTGGATGGCTCAGATTAGGAAGCACCTCATGTCGTGAATTTAAGAAGAGGTGACCAAAGTAATCACATTTAATGAATGCAATGAAGTTTCCTTAACTTGCCAGATTCTCTGAAACCCCAGGTGTTAGAAGTCCTGTGTTATTCCAAGAGACAATCTCGTGACTGACAACAGAAACAAGACTGCGATTTCTCTGTGATCTGTCGTTCTGAGGTGATGCTAACTTGTGTGTGCGCGCGTGCGCACTTTCCCTCCTGAGTCTCTTCCCCATCCCCACTCAGGCCAGATGTTAAGAGAGAAAGGCTGAAGCATTTACCATTAAATCAACATTTCTGGGCTTCCCTGGTGGCGCAGTGGTTGAGAGTCTGCCTGCCGATGCAGGGGACACGGGTTTGTGCCCCGGTCCGGAAGGACCCCACATGCTGCGGAGCGGCTGGGCCCGTGAGCCCTGGCCGCTGAGCCTGCGCGTCCGGAGCCTGTGCTCCGCAACGGGAGAGGCCACAACAGTGAGAGGCCGGCGTTTGGAAAAAAAAAAAAAAAAAAAAAAAAAGATCCGTGAAACTGAAAGAAAAATAGGCACTCAGTATTTGTTGACGAACTGAACTTAGTGGTGCTGACCTACTTTCAGGAACATTGTGATAGTTCATGAAAATGAAATCGTCTCATCATTACGTTGATGACTGAAGACATTTTAACACATAAAGAAACCTCTTATACAAATACTGCCACACTACTGAAAATTACTTTTAAATAAAGTTGCTTACTATGATCCAGTCACTTTCAACATTTAGCACATATCAGATGAATGACTGATGCTCACTCAAGTTACTAGAAGTCTGAAATCTCAGATAAATGAATAATGTATTTGATTAAAATAAGTGTTATGATGCTGCCAAGAAGAGGAGGACTCCGAGAGCAACACTTCGATAATAAAATGCAATTAGCTTACCAGCTTCTTCCTTGTGAAACGTGTCTGCAAGCAGCGACTGCATCAGATCAGGGCAGAGGGACATGCTACAGGCCCGTATGATGCTTGAGGATGCGAGGGCAGGTCCCCCTTGACAGGCTTTCTACAAAACCAAAATCCCTGAAGAAAAGGGATGTACCCCTAGTTTTCAGTTTTCCTTCCAAAAGACAGAAAAATAGAAAGCTGCCCTGAGGACAGGTATTATATATAGAAAACAAGCAGAGTTAAAATTGGACTCTTCTTCCTGCCCATTTCCTCAAGGAAACGCACAGCCCCACCCAGCCTTGTACATAATACTATACTTCTTCACGGATCCCGGATATGCAGCCTACAAGTAAAACATAAGCTGCTGAAAAGCAGCAACAGGTTCCTCGCTGAATGACAAACTCTTAGGTTCTAGCAATTCAGCACGAAGATACATGCAAGAGATACGAATGTCATCTTCAAGGGGAAAAAAACGAGGGCCCCATCCTTAGGACCCGTAGCCCCCTCCACGGATCGAGGTGGTAACTTCCAGCTGTGTGTTATTACCAACAATACTCCTAAAACGCTGCCTCCTTGGTTCTGCTTCTCCTAGGCTGGGCCGAACGGATTTTCTGTAATTATTTAGGGGTGAGATGACTTGGCTCTCGGAGCTGCACAAAACTGTTCAATTGTTCCACAATAAAAATAGGGTCTATTTTTTTAAAAAAATCAATTCTGGGAACAACACAAAACTCTCCTCATCCTCTTCTTTTCACTTCACATTTTGGGTTCTTCAAAAGTATGATTTCAGTATACATAAGAAATGAATCAAAGAGGAATTTTCCTCTAAATAAAAACACTGGCTTCCTTTTTAACTTAGATTCCAATAACCAAACACATACATATACCATGCTATTTCCCCAAAGGAATTCCCAAGTAAACTTAAATCTGATTCAGCTTGCAAGTGGATTCATTTCTTCAACCCATTCAATATGAGAAAAATACACGATCGTCTGAGAAAAAGTATATTTAAATGGAATGTAGTACTTGAGAATTAAGAAGACCCAATAATACTTAGAGGAACTGGGTGCGGGGAGTACAATAAAATGGTGGACGTGGATTTCACTGTCTTGGTATTTGAGAGCAGACTGCCTGGGAAACTCTCCTGGTCCACGTCTTTTCCATAACAGAACTACACAAGGAGATTTAGTGCTTGGAGAAGCACATCTTCACTTATGGTGCAAAGAAGTTTCTCTGGGCATGAAATCTTCTGCAGAAAACCACTGTGATGAAAAGACTTTCAGACTTCCATTCCCCCAGGAAACAAAACAGTTTCGAAAGGACATCTTTTACTTCAACTTTATACCAAGCTCGACGGCTCCAACTTTGCAGAAGCAGAAAGAACTAGAATCTGAACATTCTGTTCACTTTACCTAATTTTAGTAACCGTAAGACTTTGGCAGGGTCTGCCAGACTGTTTGGGAGTCCAGGAGATGAAGGCAGCATTAGTGGGGCTCCTACTACCATGTCCTTGGTATCCTGACCTGCGTAGGCTGGTCTTCCCCATGTTCATGGCAGACCCTTGAGTGCCCCCATCGGGGAATCCTATGATAGGGCATGATGCTGGCGGCAATACCCCCTTTTCAGGCTTCTCTGGCCCACACGACTAAGCCATGCTCCCAAGAGGGCGCGAGATGGCAGCCTGTAGGTGCAGGATACTTGACCTTGAAACGACATTGCGTCATTTATTGCACAAACCAAGAAGGACATCAATAATCTGGAATGCAAATATCAACCAATCCCAGAGCTGCTGGTTAGCAGACGGGCTTACGGGCTTGCAGGCCCCCAGGGAGGCAGTGTAGTGGTTAGGAGCACAGGCTCTGGAACCAGACTCCCATGCTTCCATTTCAGCTGTGACACTACATAGCTGTGTGACTTTGGAGAAGTCACTTAATTTTTCTGTCTCTGCTTCCTCATCTGAAAAATAGGGATAATTACGTCTAAGGTGTTGAGGAGTGGCGGGTTCGTTATGTTAATGAATTATCAAGTGCTTAGGATGCTGAGTGCCATATAGTGTTTGTCTTCATTATTAGTGTTACCAGCTATAAATATTGTAATTGCCCAAGGGAGGCACTCTCAGCACCAGCAATAGCACATTGAGCTCCAGCCCCAAGTTTCGGGCAGGGCAGATGAAGAGCCACGTAACACTCAGAGAAGAGAACCAAGCTCCTCCAAGAGCTGATCCGATGTCTGCTCAGGGGGACTACATGGGTGCAGGCTTGGGAGGCTGGGCCAGGAGTGTGCTCCTGAAGGGCCGATGCCCAGGAGACTGAATTTATAACTAAGTTTACAAAATAAGAAGTCAGAATGTGTACATTAAGAGAAAAGAAATCAAACCTTGGAATTCAGTTGTATTCACTCTGACACATTTTTTTTTTTTTTAAATTGGGAAGGAAAGTGGTAAACGGGGCTCCTAATGTACTAAAAGCCCTTGGGGTATTCATTAAACACTTGCTAATTGACTGAACTTGCCTATTCAAAGAGAACTTGGAAACGGTATATGCCTTCAGGGAATAACTCTTCACCTATACAATTCACTAAGTATCTGGCTTCTTAACAGTAACCATAGAATACAGTTTACATGTAAGTTAAATATTTAATTGGTATAAATATACTACTCAGCTCACTGAGGCAAAAATGTGAACATTTTATTTCTGCTTTATAATGAGTACGATTTTGGCCACCATGTTTAAAGCTAACACCACAGAAATGTTTGAGTTTCATACCTCAAAGATACTTTAATAAAATTTAGCTATTTTCCTTGACATCAATGAGTACCACAAGGTGGGGAAGTAAACAGGCAGAATCCATGAAAAGCAGCTGCTTCTACCGGTCATTTATCTTCACGTTCTTAAAATATTGTTAATGGAGAAACTCAGTTTAAAAAAACTGCAAACGAGGAAAACTGGTGCCTCCAGATTTAGGAGGTCATAATATTACCTAATCTTATTTCTGCTAAGGAGAATCCAAGTAAAGTTCAAATCTACAGAAGAGTCATTTACATTAAAATGATAGCTGTTCACTAAGGAAGCCGGTAAGGGGGGAAACACAGAAGCTTCCGGGCTAAAACAAGTAAGTGAATAAGAATCAGTTGTATTTTAGAGAAAGCACAGACACACACATGGGCTACAAGAGAGATAGAAGGTGTCTGAAAAATAAAATGGGGCTTCCTCATTGATCAGTCTCAGCTCTACTGTAATTTCTGACTGATTCAGAAACTTCCAAGGCTCTCAAAGCCAAGACAGGCAGGAGTTTTGATGTGTGTTGGCTGGATGCAAAATACTGCTGGAGATTTAATTTCTTCTAAGGCAAGAGCAGTGAAAAACAATCACGGTCATCTCATGCTTGAAGGGTCAGAATTGAATTATTTTTCAACAACTGCAGAAAAATAATTTCCATGAATTGAGTACGATGAAAGGGGGTAGGTATAAACTAAAGGAGGCATTCAGAGGTGAAGAAAGAAGTGTGTTTTGTGGATTTTCCCTCCTTTAACAATAATGGAGAGTTCAAATATTTCTGGCTGTTAGACCGGCATCAGACAGACATCAAGAATGCAGCTGTGTTTGGCTTCCCACATGGCATAAGCAGCAGTCACAGTAATATACACTCAACTTCACAGTTACTTAAATTTAAAAAGTAGGCAATGCAAGAATTACAAAGCTTTGGGGGTGGGGACACCTGGGTAGTTTAGAATATAAAACGTAGTAAAACATCAATTTACATTTCAATGCCTATCACTGCCAACTGATGTAGACATTCTTAAATCAGGCTGATGAGATTTGGGCACTTTTAGAAATGGCAGTAACATTTGGGGGAGAAAACTTTGTTTTGTAAACAAAGCAATTATATCTGATATAACTGAAAACTGGGGAATAAAGAGAAAAAAAAAGCCACCTAGGCAATCACTTTCCACAACTTATTATTGGCATTTTGTATATTTCATTCCAGTCTTTTTTTTTTTCCCCTATTTCCTTCGGTGGCAGTTAAACATAACACACGGAAAAACCCAGTTCAGCATTACATTCTCTCTTCTTAAAAAACTCTTCACTAAAGCTGTTGAAACAGAAACAACCTGGTCACTTAATCGAAACCAAATTTTGCTCACAGATTTCTCCCCACCTTAAGGTTTTGTGGTGGTAGTTGTTTGTTTGTTTTTAATTCAAAAACAAAGGCTGTTAATGCTAAGACTTCAAAAGTATAGACAAAGCCAGGAGATTAGAAAAAATTGTCAACACATTCAGGAATTCCGGGGATTAGCCAGTGTTTGCCCTCCCAATGGGGTGTGGTGAGGACAGGATCCAGTCCTTACCAGGGTTTGACTCAGTCTCAAGGTGATGCAATGTGGCAGCAGGAAACGACTCAGGGTCTCAAATTTGTAACAAAATTGTAGTTTCAATTTTTGTTAAACTGTTGTTTAGAACTTAAAACATATTTTCAAGGGATATAGTACAAGAAAGGGGCTGGGGCGTATTTCTGCAAAATCTATTTAATCCTTGTAGTTTCAAACAAAGTTCTCAAAGATACGGTAACTGTGACAATTCACTGAAGTATGGAAAGAATATTCATCTATCTGTTTATTTCTCACCTGGTCCTTTAATGCCTAGTTTGTGCTTTATAAGGTACAGAATATTAATACAGGAGGGAAAGTATTTAATTTCTAAATATACAGAAATTGGCTATACAAGCTGTAAAAACTCAAACTACTTATTCGTTAGACAGAGAAGTTTGGAGACCATTAGTTTTAAACAGTAACACCAGCATTACTCTTGTTTGCTACCATATTGATAACAAGATTTTTTTATAAAAATATGTCTCCTGTTTCAGGTGGGGCAGCCCCAGGAATATATCTGTCATTGGAACATCCCATGACACTGTGGGTCTCTTTCAGAAATAAATTGAGTAATGGGAGTTTGGAATCCCAGAAGAGGGGTTCTGAGCGGAAGCAGGGCTACTTCATTTCTCCAGGGGGACTTTCATGAAGCAGTGGTTCTTAATCTCCCTCAGTTCAGCCCCCTCTTAATCTGACAAGTGGAATGGACCTTCTGCTTACACATGTTCAGGGGTTTGATTGATGTACTTGTTGAAACCACTCATGGATTCCTGGGACCATGATCCCAGGAAGCAGTACGTGGCCGCAGCCACAACTAGACAGGATCTCAGTTGTCAAGTCCGGATGGGGACTTAAGGTCCAATAATACATCCAAGTGCAGCTCATTTGTGGCAAATCCTCCACTGGGAAATGGCTTGTGTGGATAGAGCCTCAATCTGGGATGCTCATCTTAGTCAACCACGGTGTATACACTCATTTGTCACACACACATTTCTCATTTGTCAGATTTCCCACGGCGAGCTGCCAACTCTTCTCTGGGTGAAATCCAAACATGGAAGACAGAGTTCTGGTTCTGTGCCAGGTGCTACCAGTTTTTGATCATTACCTGGTCTCCTATTTCCAACTCAGTTTAGCTGATTGATTCTCCACATGGAGCCCACGTTGAGCTTTAAGATACAAATCCCATCAGGTCATTCATTATATTGTTTGTATCCTCCAATGGCTCCTCTCTGCCTACTTTAAAAAGTCCAAACCCTGCTCCTTTCTGGTTTCCTGTTCTGCAAATTTAATCTTTCTCAAGTGACTGTACTTTCCATGTATGAAGCAGAGAGTGGTGAGGAACTGTTGTTACTGCCCATCCTGTTCCTTTTGGGGAAAACTTTCCCTTCTGTGTGGTTGCCAGAGGGCTGCTGCCTGAGCAAGGACAGTCATGATACCCACTCCCCATAGGGGCTGGTCTGGGGTCAGAACTGACCCAAGTGAACCTTCCCTGAGCTCAACATGCACGAGCACAATGAACAGAAGTGCAGAGTCAGGTATGAATCTAACAGCTGGGTCTCAGGATCTAGCCAAGGTCACTCATAGACTTACAAGTTATATGAGTTAATTTTGTTGTTGTTGTTTGAAGCTAACTTGGAATAGGTCCTCAACTTGCAACTGAAATAAACCTAGAATTCAGACCGTACTGAACTGACCCTCCTATGACAGATGCACCATCTGTTTATAAGGCTATAGGAGTAAATATGTCTGGATCGTTCAACAAAATGGGACGTAAGGACATCACACAGTCCATGATTCCCATGTTCTAGTTTATAAAGCTTCACTGAACGTCCTTCCTCTAACACGGCTTGTTTTATAGTTCAGTGGGACTTTTTACAATGAGCGTAGTTTCAATGGAAATGGCCCGGATAACACATTTCCCTCCCGTAGAAAGCTGAATGCTAACTGAAACAGTTTCTAGTCCTCTAACCTGTACTTCACTCAGAGCAAACCGGGCCATCTCATGAGCACGTGGGTGTGTGCGCTACAGCCAACAAGCATCTGTTCTCGGGGAGCCACAGCCTCGGGACCAGACGAGCTGAGAACCGGACCAGTCCCCCAGGCTACACTTTACATGCAAGCAACGACATTTCATGGGGACTTCAGTTACCACGTGGTTGTGGGTCTCCAGGTCTAGATGAAAGACCGTGGAGGGAGAGGCGTGTGGCTTTTACACAAGCCGTCCTCCCCTTAGCTGGCTGCATGTGCGCTGGGAGTCACAGAATGCGGACCTATAAGGCACTGCAGAGACCAGGCCCTCACGCACAAATAAGGAGCTGGGTCCTAGCGGGGGAATAATTCAACTCAGAGCACCGCAGAGTCAGGTGGGAGGAGACTCCAGTCCCCGACCCACAAGGGACGTGCTCGTGGGGACATCCAGCTGCCTCTAGAACACAAGTGCCAACGTGCTGCCATGGGCTTTGCTTGCCCTATAAATCTGTTGGATCAGAGACTGAGTAACGTCGGCAGATCATTTAGAAATTATGTAGGAGTATCTTGAATTTCATAATAATAATAGGGTTTAAGTTACATGACATATTGATATAACACTGTATAGAAACTCAACTAACTTCCAGCCTTTTCTCTGGAGCACGATAACGGGCCGCTGGTTACATGTAGCAGAATGACTATACACTACTCACCCTACTCACCTCTTCTGTGCAAAGCCATCCAGATGATGGCAAAGTCCACCCCGCCCCCTCCCCCAAAAAAGACCTAAAGAGAAAGGTGAGGGCAAGAAATAGGAGGGAAGACAGCAGAGGAGCCATTTCAACAAATTTGGGAAGACAAAGCAGAGCGATCCCTGAGCTAACTTCCCCACTCTGCTGTAGCCTCTGAAGAACCTGCAGAGGGGGTACTGAGAACAAACTGCTCTCACAAAACTCCAAAGAGGCGCAGGCCTGCAGACACCGTGTACCGCGGAGGACAGGAGTGAGACGTGAGACTAGAAGTGAAGGGACCATTTGAAAGTTTATCTAGACAGAAACTGGACCCCACGTCTCAACCTTAACCCTTCACAGCTCTAGGACTGTGTCTTCTAACCTTGAGCTTCTTCCCTCAACAACAGAGAACCCCGGGCAAAGTCGGGCATGAGGTCTGCAGACCTCAGGCACTATGGGCAACACAAGTGAGGCTTGGATTGAGGCGGGGGGGGAAAGGGGTATTTTTAAAATTATGCTTTCTGAGCTCTGGGATTCAACTGCTGTTTTCCTTTCCCGAAGTTTTGTTTCTTCAAATGTAAGAAGCAGACACCCTTAAAGAAGGAAGTTAGAGAAATCTTCTCTGGAAAAACTAAGAAAAAAATCCAGTTACTGTACAGACATTCAAGTTGGCAAAATAATTGGCTCCAAAGCCCACCTGTTGGCTAGTGTACCCTGCTCCACAGAGCTTCCAATTAGCTTCTTCACATTTTTAAGTAGGAGCAGAGGACCAAGAGCACCATACATACATTTCAGGAACTACTCCAACAGAAGACAGACCAAATCAAATAATACAGTGTAAAGGGAAAACTCTCCCTCTCATAAACCACACTTCATTTCTTCCATGACCTCTCACCCCTTACCAGGAGTAACCTAACACCCCCCACCACAGCCATCTTTGGCAAGCAGACCAATATGCATTGTATACCTGGATTCATTCACAATATTCTGAGCATCAACAAGGCATCAACAAATTCTTTCAGGATATCATCTGACTTCCTGTGTGTTAGGAGACAGCTAGGCTAAACTTGGGGAAGAGGCCTTCTGTGGTATGTCACAAGGCATCCATTCTGGCTTACTCAACACTCATGCAAATTATTGATAAGTATGTCAATGGCATGGTTCTCAAACTTCTAGATGACACCACTCTAGGAAGGACAGCCAGCATATATGCTGACAGAACAAGGATCCTTCCCAAACCAAATTTTAAATGACAGGCAGAGTAAAGGACAAAATTGACTGAATCAAAAATTGTCTTACATTCATGTTTTTAGAGAGTTATACAAATAGAGGGAGATATGAATTACTAAGAATTATTAATAAATTAAGAACAAATATAGACAAATGGGACCTAATTAAACTTAAAAGCTTTTGCATAGCAAAGGAAAAGACAACTCAGAATGGGAGAAAATATTTGCAAACGAAGCGACCAACATGGAATTAATCTCCAAAATATATAAACAGTTCATGAAGCTCAATATCAAAAAAACTAACAGCCCAATCAAAAAATGGGCAGAAGATCTAAATAGACATTTCTCCAAAGAAGACATACAGATAGCCAAGAGGCATATGAAAAGATGCTCAACATTACTATTAGAGAAATGCAAATCAAAACTACAATGAGGTATCACCTCACACCAATCAGAATGACCATCATCAAGAAAACCTACGGACAATAAATGCTGGAGAGGGTGTAGAGAAAAGGGAACCCTCCTACACTGTTGGTGGGAATTTAATTGGTACAACCATTATGGAGAACAGTATGGAGGTTCCTTAAAAAACTAAAAACAGAGCTACCATATGATCCAGTAACTCTACTTCCAGGCACATATCCAGAGAAAACGGTCATTTGAAAAGATACATACACCCCCAATGTTCACTGCAGCATTAGCCAGGACATGGAAGCAACCTAAATGTCCACTGACAGAGGAATGGATAAAGAAATGTGGTACATATATACAATGGAATATTACTCAGCCATAAAAAAGAACGAAATAATGCCATTTGCAGCAACAAGGGTGGACCTAGAGATTGCCATACTGAGTGAAGTCAGTCAGAGAAAGACAAATATATGATATCACTTATATGTGGAATCTAAAAAAAGGTACAAAAAAACTTATTTACAAAACAGAAATAGTCACAGATGTAAAAAAAACAAACTTATGGTTACCAGGGGGAAAGGCGGGGGGGGGGGGGGGGAGGAGGGATAAATTGGGAGATTGGGAATGACATACACACACTACTATACATAAAATAGATAACTAATAAGGATCTACTGGAGAGCACAGGGAACTCTACTTGATACTCTGCAATAACCTATATGGGAAAAGAATCTAAAAGAGAGTGGACAGGTGTATGTGTATAACTGATTCACTTTGCTGTATAGCAGAAACTAACACAACATTGTAAATCAACTATACTCCAATTTAAAAAAAAAAGAAATTAAAAACAGAAAAACATGACCTCAGGAATCTGCTTCCTACACATTCAGCGACTCTTCTATAAAACGGTTCCCCAAAGACTAACACCATGTTGGACGGCAGCAGGAGAAGATGAATGCTGGGGCGCTGAGGGCCTTCTGTGCACTGGTGTCCCACGGCTGGACCTGGCTGAGATAGCTCACAGGCACCGCGCTTCAAGAGGGCGCTGGGGGCTTTCCTGGTGGCGCAGTGGTTGGGAGTCCGCCTGCTGATGCAGGGGACACAGGTTCGTGCCCTGGTCCGGGAAGGTCCCGCATGCCGCGGAGCGGCTGGGCCCGTGAGCCATGGCCGCTGAGCCTGCGCATCCGGAGCCTGTGCTCCGCAACGGGAGAGGCCACAACAGTGAGAGGCCCGCGTGCCGCAAAAAAAAAAAAAAAGAGGGCGCTGGGCAGGGCAGCACGTGACAGACAAGCGCCACCAGACTGGCACAGCTTAAGACTGCAGAGGCTGAGGAAGTGTGCGCTTCCCACGGAGGGGCTTGAGAAAGCGTTCTCTCCAATCTCACCAAGAGGAACAGAAAACTGTGCCATGGGAAACTGAGGAGGTGAAGCTGTGACTTCACAAAAACCAGTAACAAGAGTCAGACAGGACCAAGAGACGTGAACACACACCCAGCTACAGGAATCGGTGGTAGAGGGTGTTCCCACTCCCCATTCAGACTAGGATCAGCAAATAAATCCAGTTCACAGTGCGATGCCACGTGGGAAAACTCTTCTGTTTCTAGTCAGTTATTCATTTTACAAATTTAAGCCAAAACATCAGTCGAGTAGTCTACTGAATTCTGGAAATAACAACATGCCTTCTGTATCCCTCATCTTGCAATCGATACATTCCAGAAGCCCAGGTCTAAAAATGGCTGTCTAACCACGATTTCCTTTTTCTTTCTTATTTTAATGGGATGGTATCAAGTACTGGCATGATCTAGAATTTTACTGCAGTTACAACAGCCCATTTCCGTTAAGGAATCATCAGCCCATATAAAAGGTCAAGAAAATGCTATTGTATTAAAAGAAACAATTATTAACTCACATGGCCACAAAGCTGTGACAGATACAGAATAACCATGAGTACCAACTTCCAGCCTGGCACCCAAGGCCCTGCAGTGGGGCTCCTGGAAGCCCAGTTCTCAGGGCTGTCCCTCCTTCACCTCATATGGCAGCCAAGAGACCCCACATCCTACATTTCTCTATCTCCTTTCCTTGCTTCAGGCTCTCCCACCCATTCAACACCCAGGTCGACCCACATGTGAGTTCTCTACACGATGCTTTGCAGTGGATTAGAACACGAAATACCCAGCAATGGTGAGCACGTACCAGGATCCCCTTCTACTGTGCAAGCAAAGTAAACATATAAAAATCTGGTTAAGATGTTTCTTTGGATAGTATATATGGAAATATTGAAATTGTCTAAATAATTGATTGACACATCTGGCTTATCTAATAAACAAATATCCAAATGGGAACATGCCTCTGTGACTCCCAAATTATGTATGTAATGTGATTATGATTGTTGGCCTCAGTTGCTGATATACTTCTAACAACACATGGGATGATCATCTATGTTTCCATGAACTATAAACAAAATAAATACCCACAGATAAGTGATCTGCAAGTAGACTTAAATACTAAAGCCTATAGGAATAAACTAAATGTATTTTGGTCTTCCAATAGTTACACTTTGAGTAAATGGAGGAAACACTCCACATTATATAATACTTGATATAATCTCTGGAATTGGAGAGAGAATGCATTAAACATCTGCTCTGAAGTTTAGCCTATACATTTCGAAACTTTAGATGTGTCAGCTTAAAAAAAGAAAAAAGCCTTAAATAACATTTCTAAATAAATTTGGCTACTAGGAATATCTCTTGTGACTGGGAATTTACTTAGTCAGAAAGATAAAATGTCAGACTCCAAAAGGAAGGAAACAAAATTAGTGCAAATCCATAACCACTCTCTCACTGGAGAAAGGATTTCACTAAGTGAATTTACTGAGTTCTGCCTCTTGGAGGTTAGTAGTATAGATAGCTCAACAACGGGAAGAGATGCCTCCCTAAAGTAATTAGGAAAATAATGTTTCACTTTACTGCTATCCCCAAACACCACACCTATATATTCTTATCAGTAAAACACTCCCTAAGTATGTACAAAATTTAAGTCCACTGTGACAATAAATGTGTCAGATAAAAATCTGAGTTTTCCTTTGTTGTTCCACCAGCAATGTCGCCCACAAGTATACAAAAATTAGTATCAATTGGTCAACATGGGTTAAAAAAAATTATACAGACTTGCTGGATTAAATCATCTGGGTAGCTCTTGCTTCTGGAAAGCACATAAAAATATTTTTTTCCATGGAGGTTCAACCCAAAGACCCTTGAGGAGTGAACCACAGAAATATCTTATTTCCTCTTTTTTGTGTTGTCCAAGTCATCTGGTTTCTTTTTCTTCACCCAACTGAACATTTTAAGTTGATTAAATTAAATGTGCTGAAGCCATCGGCCATCCAACTAGTCAGAGAAAGGTTAGCAGAGTGGAATACAGTCTTTGCCACAATATCTTTGGAGCAATCAAGGACATAAAGCCTATAAGAAGTATACCACCAGGGTATGGCGCAGTGTTTAAGAATCCGCCTGCCAATTCAGGGGACACGGGTTCAAGCCCTGGTCCGGGAAGATCCCATATGCCGCGGAGCAACTAAGCCCGTGCGCCACAGCTGCTGAGCCTGCACTCTAGAGCCCTCGAGCCACAACTACTGAGCCCACGTGCCACAACTACTGAAGCCCACGCACCTAGAGCCCGTGGTCCACAACAAGAGAAGCCACCTCAATGAGAAGCCTGCACACCGCAACGAAGAGTAGTCCCCACTTGCTGCAACTAGAGAAAGCCCGTGCGCAGCAACGAAGACCCAACGCTGCCAAAAATTAAAATAATTAAAAAAAAAAAAAGAAGTATATACCACCAGGGTAAAAGTTGGTTTGGAATTCAGTGTAAGAAACGGGACTCCTAGCGATTAACGTTGAAGTTGTGTCATCACGCTGCAACCTTCCTAGGGGACGTGCAGCCTCTCAGTTTCAGTAACACATGTCTGACAAACCTCATAGTTTTATTTTAATCCCCTCTCCCTAAAAGATGGAAAATCCAAAGAGATCCAAGCCATAAAAAACTCCTACTGAGACAATTTAAAACCCATTCAATCACAGCAACTGCCACTTTGAAAGGAAAAAAAAAGTCACTAGGAGTAAGGGCCAACAATGTAATCAACATCTAATGGGATCAGAAAACGTCTGGATGTCTGGGCTTCACGATGACATGGGGGCCAAGGAGAGCAGTATTACTTCAGAGGTTTTAGAAAAAGATCTTGTTAGAAAGGCTTTGAGATACGGTCCTAACCAAAAATATTTCCCGAGGCGAAGATGGGGAACGAAAAAGAATGAAGTTTCTGTAGAAAAGAGAGACATGTGGATTCAGTTATAGAAGATGGTTTTCTAGAAGAGAATTGATAAACAATGGCAGGGAAAAAGCATGTAGCCAGAATTTTGAGACTGTGTAGCAACTCAGATTCTAGAAGTTTTAGAGTTCCAGAGACAGTTATGTTTCTGCTTGCCTGCCCCTAATCAGAGATTTAGTACAATGAAATCCCTACCCATTGAAGTATTTTTTAAAATTGATAAGTGGGAAGTCAATTCATTCTTCCAAAAGCAGTTTCTCGTGAAAAGTAGCCTCATCTTGATTTAGAGGAAGAGAAATATAAAGGGGGAAAGCTTATCCCAGCAGAAAGAAGGGCAGTGATATATCATGGAACTGAAAGGAACTCAGATTATGTCTTCCAGATTGAGGGGTGGCGTGGGGAAGAAGAGGGGGACTTCATTTTTAGGAGAACAGGAAGGCCAAGTGATGACTTTGCTAAGTACATGCTACTTGCCAGTTCAACCAGGAATTCGGAGGAATGGAAAGAAGTGGCAGCTAATCCTATTTAGGACACAGACAGAGGCTGACAGCCAAGTAAATGAATCCTAGGAGGAGATATTGTCTTTTGTTTCCAGTTGTGAGCTCTTCATTATTTTTTTTTTTTTTCCGAAAGTTGTCTCATCACTTTCTGTGATTGTGTTTAAGGAAAAATCCTTCCACTTTATTTGTGAACTCTCCATCCTGTCTTTATTAAGTTACACACTGCTTCTGTAAACCACTCTATTCTCCTTCTTAATCATAACAGGGAAGCGGAGACTGCAGTGCAGATATCGTTTCCAAATCCAATCCCTGGAGTCATTCATATAACATTAGGTTTAGGACCTGAGAAATGGCTTCAGCTCCCTTCATAGTTAAGTATGCAGAAATGGAGGCCCAGAGAGATGAGGAGATATGGCCAGGTTCTCTGTGCTTGTAGAGGCAGAAGTAAGATCCTAACCCAGTTTTCTCCACTTGGTTCATTGTTCAGTCCATTACGGAACCCATTCTTTCTACCTTTGTTCTGAAATGGTCTGATGAAGAAGATGCTGGACATTGGAGATGGAGTCTTAAGACATGACCCTTGCCCTGGAGCAGTTTACAACTGGGCGGACACATGAAAACACAGCTGATAATATGGTCAGTGAAAAATCCTAGAGGAATCCAAAGAGGGAAGCTTTGCCAACGGGCAGCGCCAGCAGAGGAAGGCTTTGGTGGAGAAAGAGTAAAGAACAGGTGAGGGCCAGAGGAGACCACTCTAAGTGGGGAAGGGAAATGCGGGTACAGTCCCATCCCCAGCACACATAGATAGATGTTAGAATGACTCATGATACATTTAAGACAACAGAGAACAATGTGAACAGAGACGAGAAGGAAGGAGAAAAACTACAGAAAGCCTTCAGTGCCAAGCTATGAAATTTGGACTGTATTCATCAGACTGGCTGTAAAGATGTCTGTTGGTACAGATAGAAGTTTTAGTAAAAATAAAAGTGATGTGTACAAGGCAGCCTTTTAGGAGAATAACTCTGGAAATACAGTGCAAGATAGACTGAAGAAAGACTAGAGTCAGGGAACCTGGGGAGAGGAGTTCAGGTATGAGAAGGTGGGGACTGGTAAGCAGAGGAAGGAAGGACCTTTCTTCTTCAAAGAAAGGTCAATGGGATTTGGCCATCAACTGGATGCGGGCAGGAAAGGATATGGAGGAATCGAATTAGGCTCCAGATTCTCAGGTACAGATACGAGAGGATGGTGTCTCCCCGACCAGAGAGAGCGATGTCAAATGCTGAACCAAAGTTCTGGAAAGACACTAGGAAGCATACTGTTGGGTGTCATACAGAAGAGCCAAACCCTGAGGGTGACTGAGTCATGCAAGGAGTCCCAGAGCTCAGCCTGCGGTGCAGGCCATTGTCAGGGGGCAGGAAGAAGCAGGAGAAGTCAGGGAAGGGAACTGACAAGGAAGAGCCTCAGGAGGAGGCGAAGGACGAAAGGCAGGAGGGAGCTTCATGATAGCACTAAATGCCCAGGTAATCAAAGTCAATGGACACAAGAGAAAACACACTGGACGAGGTGATTAGAAGATCATGGATATTAGAAGAAAAGTAAGAAAGCCGCTGGTAAGCAATGAAACAAAAAGAGACATGGGAATATGAATAATCTACATTGATTATTTGTGAGTAAGAAGTAAAACAGCAAAATCTAAAAGGCAGTGAGATAACAGAAGGCTCTGTGCACCGTGATTCCGGAAACTGGAGACTTAACAGTGATACCAGCTCCCCGGTGCTGAGCATGAAACACGGGCCCTGCACTGTGCTCCGCGTTTGACCTGTGTTAATGAACTCTGCCCCTACAACAGGTCTGCAAAGTGAGTCCTATTAGTCCCTTTTTTTTTTTTTTTTTTTTTTTTGCTGTACGCGGGCCTCTCACTGTTGTGGCCTCTCCCGTTGCGGAGCACAGGCTCTGGACGCGCAGGCTCAGCGGCCATGGCTCACGGGCCCAGCCGCTCCGCGGCATGTGGGATTTTCCCGGACCGGGGCACAAACCTGTGTCCCCTGCATCGGCAGGCGGACTCTCAACCACTGCACCACCAGGGAAGCCCAGTCCCATTTTTTAAATGTAGAAACTGAGGCACTGAGAGGTTCAGGAACTTGTCCAAGGTCACAAGCTAATGCATGGTAGACCCACGGGTCCCAGGCTGTCAGGCTGCCCTCATCTGCACCCTTAGTCACTGTGCTCTTCTCCACCAGGTACTGTGTAACCTTGGACAAGGACAGGTCTTTCGAGCCTGTATTCTCACCTGGAAAATACGATTAGGCATCGCTGATACCTGACATTTCCAGCCTTAACATTCTAAGATGCTGGGGCTCTGTGTTAGAGGCTGTCTTTGAAAAGTCTTTAATGAAAGACACAACTTCTTTCCCTTTTTTGGGTTCTACCCATCTCAACGAGACACTTCACTGTATTTACAATGAAGCCAGGAACCCAACAGAGGGTGCTAACCCTGGCTTGCATCTTCTTGCTTTCAACAGGCAGTTGGAGATTAGAGTCACCCTGGAGGATGTGAATCAGACCAAGCGCAGTACTAGGTTTTCTCATGTGTTACCACTGCCTCACTGCTTCAGTAAATATAAGATAAATTTTATACCTAAGCGAAGCTGATATATGAGGACAGTGTAAGAAATGACCTGGCTGCTTCTGCAATTTCCTTAGTGTGGAAACCCTGGTGGTCTTCTAAACACTAACGGGACATAGGTCACGTCTTCTTGGTCCAATACATTTACCATAGTAAAGGTACTATCACCATGCTATCCCACGGTAATAGTGAGGTTCTGATTTTTAAAAAAATTTTCTGCACCAGGAGCAGGACAGAGCAACGTTGTCTGGTGCTTGGCGCACGTGCAGCAATCTCTCTCGTGTAAATGCCCGACTGAACACCACTCTCTCCTCTGCTGGCTCAGAAAGGAAATGATGAGCTGATGGAGAGCAAAGCCGAATCCCTGGTGTTTACTCTACAACAATTATTCTCCTTCAAATGCCAATCCCAACAACATAAAGATCCGCTTAGAATCAAATGAAACACAGCAACATCAGGAAGTCAGGGGAGAGATGAGGACAGTAAGACTTCCCTACATGGCTGAGGACAAGTCAGAAAAAAAAACAATTCCTCACGGCCCCATCTCCCCAGCGTCCAAGCTGTATACTAACTCATTCTTTTCCTTCATAGCTTTCGGTGATGACGAGATTTCCTTTCACATCTGGCAAGCCCTTACCCTCTACTTACATTCCAACCCCATTCTTTCCAGCCTCCGCCCCACTGCTGTTCCATTAGTTATTTCCTCTCCTGTGTATCTTCTCCCTTCCTTCTGGTTCACCCCACCAATGTGCTCAGGTAGATCTGGATGTCTCTGCACTTCTGTGTTAGGGGCATGTAGAACATACCTGCCTCTGTTGGGTTTCAAGGGCAGGAAGCAGAGCTATGCAGAGCGGCGTGCTTCCTCTCCCTTTCAGTCCTGCTCAACCAGAGCCAGTCTGGACACGCTTATCAGATGGATGAAGATGACCTTCAGGCCCTCTTACCCACTGTGCCTTATTCTGGTGTCACTGTCTACCCATAATCCTTTGGTTTTGCCATTTGCTAAACCAATCCTCTGTGATGTTACTAGCCTCTTCACACTCCGAAACACAGTCTTTAAGAAGGAAAACAAAACTGGTTAAAGAAAAAAGAAATATTGTAGAATTTCAGGAATCACTAGCAAAAAATAAGAAACCTCCAGAAGGAACAGAACTTCCCCGGCATTCTGAAACCCAGACAGAAAAGACTGTCTCCCTATAAAGCCAGTCTTGCTTCCCATAGTGTCTCCAGATGCGCAGAGGAGTGGAAGGTGGTCAGTGAGGACTCACCAAGTGTCCTAAGTGACACAGGACATCAGGTCATTTTTTGTTTGTTTGTTTTTTGCGGTACGCGGGCCTCTCACCGCCATGGCCTCTCCCGTTGCGGAGCACAGGCTCCGGATGCGCAGGCTCAGCGGCCATGGCTCACGGGCCCAGCTGCTCCGCAGCATGTGGGATTTTCCCGGACCGGGGCGCGAACCCGTGTCACCTGTATCGACAGGCGGACTCTCAACCATTGCACCACCAGGGAAGCCCCCATCAGGTCATTTTATCAAGAAGAAGAGTCCAACCGAGAGACAGGGAGGAGCCCTTTCCACAGGAGAGTCAATGACTGCTCGAGTGTCGGAGATGGAAATGCTGCCTTGAAGATCAACAGTTCAACCTCCTTAGTTTACATGAAAGGAAACAGGGATATAGAGGAAATCTGCTCAGTGGTCACACAGCAGGACACAGACAGTGCTGGGATTAGAGCCCACGCTCCTTGGGTCGCCATCCTAATTCACCCTGCTACCAGCACGCTGCCTCCCGACCTCTGTCCTTTTACACACTGAGACATGGACCTTTATAAACTAACACAAGTCTGTAATCTTGTGTTCTTGCTATTGGAATCCAAACATCAATCACAAAGTTATGTCACACTTCCTGAGGAGTACATGGAATTGTTTATGCAAGCGGTGTGGGGAATTCGGATCAAATGGTCAGTGAGTGATTCAAAACTGAAGACAAAGACGGCCAACACTGGAAAATGCATGTGCCTTTTTCTAATGGGCTAGATTCCAAACATGTGTAATACTACTCCTTCTACTTCCTACGTTTTGGTGACTGGAAATCTTGGGGTTAGTCCAAGGTCAAACTACATGCACAAAGGGAACTCCCTAGGATGGGCTTAGAAAAAAAACATGGCCCCACAAACAGGTAAATTTAGGGCACATCACTCCAATAAGCTATCTCAACTGATGATTTTTGTTCCAGGTGTTATGTCGCACAAGGGATATATACCTTTTCCTTATTGGCTTAAGAGGCAGAGATTTTATCCGGAAGGATTTCTTAGGGTACTCCCTCAACAATACAACCAAAACTGCTTTATTCAGCTCTCCTTTCCTGCATGTTAACGCGTCGCTATTGGCCAGAGGAAAATAAAGTTATCCAGTCTCTTAGCTTATGAACCTCAGAAGATTTCTAGTTGTCACCTCGTTGCCTTTGTGAATGGCAGCTGTGGTGACCACATCATCAGGAATATTTACTTAAGTATGGCCAAGCCAAAAGGTATTCTTTTTAATAACTTTTAATCAGTACCGCCTGCATTTTTCTTTTTAAACAAAAGATCAAGCATTGCCTAGGTTAGATTCCAGCCTTTTAGAATTTAAATTTCCACGTTATCCCATTTGTTTACGCTTGGAAAAAAAGTGCCAACAGAGAGTGCACTAAGAAAAACCTTAAGATAGCAACAGCTGCTCTGATAGTTTGGAATCCTTGGCAGTGGGGTCTCTAATAGCCTGGATGACTAATGGAGAGCTGTGGGGTCCTGGCAGGTAACTGAGTGAGTCACAAGACCTGTGCCCAGCGGAGAAGATATGGCCTGCCTACAAGGGCGGCAGCTCTTCAGGCTTGGCCAGTTACTACAGTGAGGAAGACCATCTCAGTGCAGCCAGATCTTCCTCTTCCTCAGGAGAAACCATGCAACCAGGGTTAGGGGAGGTCTCAGCTTTGTACAATGTTAACTCAAGTAGAAGACAAAACACTGTGTGTGCCTGAGTGACCATGCCCACGGGCTAGACTTGGTTCCCAGTTGGCAGGCTCTCCTCTACAGGAAGAGGAAATAATGCATATTCGATGCTACTGTTAAAATTACTTTTGAGTGTTAGTCTCCAAATCCTCCAGTGGCCTGAGGGAATGTGTAAAAGCAATAGGAACATGAGCAGAGACAGCCAATTATTAAGGTTTTATGGACATCAGGGACAAACGAAGCATTCACTTTCTCTGTAAAGTCACTGGGTTAATGCAAATAAAACCCCACCCTCTGTCCACTACCAGATCGACCTGGAGGCTTACTCTGTTTTCTCCCTAACCCAATTCCCCCATTTACTCCGGCCTCCCCTGACATCTTGCCAACACCAAAGCAGTGGCTGGATCCTGTAACTCCTTCTGGAATTCTCATTGTCTCACCCCTCATTCCCAGCCCATGGCCTCAGTGCAGACCCTTAGCCATGGCTTAAACCACTAATGGCACCAAGGCACCCCCAGACTCCAGTATCTCTCTCTTCCTACCTCACTCCAACCCTAGCCCCTTCTACACACAACTACCGAAGTGAATTTTCCTCAATGTCCACGTGGTAGATTCTCTGGAAGTATGCAGGAAACTGCTGACAGTGGTTGCCGCTGGGAGGGGGGGCTTGGAGAATCGGGAGCCTGAGTTTGAGGAAGGCTTGTTTTCCCCTGCGTCTCCTTCTATACTTTTTGAAGAATTTTTCTCACCATGTGAGTCTCACTTTCTCAAAAATATAGTAAGTTTTATGATGTTAAATATTAGTATCTCATTCTGATGTTTGATCCTTTGTCTGGAAAATGTGTATGATTGTGTCTTCTACTGCTAACAGGTGGAACAGTTCTCAGAGCTTTCTGAGAATCTGTCTCCTAGGTTATAATCCTCAGTTTGGCTCAAAGTTCCCTTATTTCTTCTTTAAATAAAAAAAAAAATATATATATATATATATATAAAATATATATATATACAGATAATATATATGCATACATATATAAGTTTAGAAAACTGTATTGCTGCAGGAACTCTAGATTGAGAAGCAAGACATCTCTTCATCACAACCCACTAAGGTACATCCATGGGCTAAAGATTTTTTTAAGTGAGATGAGAGAAGATTGAGAAATAAACCACAGCTGAGCTTGGGACACATCCAGGTGAAGGCAAGAGCGGAGGTGGAAGATGGTAGGAAGGTGAAATTAGTAGTGTAGACACTGGAAGGGGCGTCTGTCTCAGAACGGGTGGCACAGCCCGAGCTCCCCTTTCCCCCAGCCTGTGAGGGCAGCACAGCCCGAGCTCCCCTTTCCCCCAGCCTGTGAGGGCAGCACAGCGTCCTCCCCAGGCCTGAAGTCAGACATCTACTCTCCAAAGGCGGCAAGGGGTTGGCATCCCTCAGCAGGGGCCTCTCCTCTGGCACTGAGGGAACCTCAACTTGTCCTGCTGGTCGCACCTTGACACACCCTCAAGGGAAACCTGCTCTTTCACATCCTGCACCTTCAGTTTCAGAACGCAGTCGGCTCTCCCAATGAAGGGAAAGGTGAGCAGGGGCAGCAGCTGTTTGTAGGAGGAGGGAAATTAAATCAGCTCTCTAGAACAATCATCCTAGGCCTTCTTTTATGAATCTGGATAGGTAATCAAGGATCATCAGATTTGAGGAAAGCTAAAGGAACAAAAGAAAGACTAGTATAAAACAAACAGAACCAATCCCACAGAAAACAGAGATAGTAATTCATGAAGCAGAAGAGAATTTAAGGGGGGAAAAAATCTGAGTATAGTCAAAGATACTAGGAAGCACAGAATACATACCTGAAACAAAAACCTTATTTTGAAAAGGAAAATCACATATTGAAATTAAAATTGGATTTAAGAAGTTAAAAATTCAATAGAAGGGCTGAGATAAAAGGGTAGATGAAATTCCCAGTAAACTGGGAGGGTGGGGTGGGGGAGGAGGAAGAAGAGAAGACAGAACGTTTGATAGGCAGTATAAGAGTTAATCCAGGAGGTCTGATATCAATCTATTGAATCTACCCCCCAACACCCCCCCCAAAAAAAAAGACAAGAGAAGATAGTGAAGAACACAAGTCTTCAGATGAGAAGCCCCACAGGTGGTGAGCAGAACAGGTGAGAAAAAATAGATTCTCATGAAAGGTCACACAATCAAGAAGAAAACTTTCTTTAGAAAGAAAATTCTAAATTTCCAAAGAAAGGTTTATATGAAGGCACAGACTCAGTAACGCTAACTGCTAGAAAGAAATTCCTTTCAAATACTGAGGGAAGAATATTTTGCACTTAGATTTTCATACCCAGCCAAATTACCAGTTAAGTATGAGGGCAGATAAGCATGGGTTCAAAGTATGCTTGCCATGCACTCTTTCTGAAAACTTTCAAAATATACTCAAGAAAAATTAAAAATAAGTCTAAGAAACACAGAGCTCCAAGAAAAAGCAGAACTAGTCTAAGAATTTTTTTAAAAAAAGAAATTTCAGGATGACAGCTGTGTAAGCACGTCTAGAAAGCAGTTAGTTCATAATAAAGCATTCAAAAAAGTTGTTTATTAAGAGAGTAAATTATAGTGTTGAGAGAAAGAGAATACATGTTACTTCTCCTAATGAGAAAACAGGCCATTAGAAAGTCCAGAAAGAACAAGGCTGTACAAGAATACTGTGGTCCATACATGAAGCAAACAAAAGCGTGCCATGATCCTAAGCAAACGACCACACATAAAGTAAGAATTTTACTTAGATGCTCAGAACATCTTCATTTAAGTAGGCTACACTTAGTTAGTAACATAGGATTCCATCTTTATGATCCATTCATATTTTTGAATACCACTTTAAGAGAGGTATCTGAGCCTCTGGATCCAACCAAGAAAAAAAGAAAACCACCTCCTTGCATTTTCCCAGTGTAAGAGTGTGAAAGACACTGTTAGTTGACTAAGTAAATCCCCATTCCCCACCCTTGATTTCCCAACCCCTTTTGCAATCTGACCATAATTACAGCCAAGGAAATGTGAGCCACCAAAGTTCTTGGGATGGTTGCCTGTAGGATAAGAAGGCCAAGACTTGCTAAAGAGAAAGCCGTGAGCTTTTCCATTCCCTGTTTTTTCTGCCACTTTGTGACTGAGGATGAAAAGCACGTATTAAGAATGGTGGGGCAGGACTGTAGAAGGTTTGAAATGATTTCCATGAGTGGCTCGACCTGCCTTGGATGGACTTCCTTCAGGCTTCTTGCTACAAGAGAAAACTAATCCCCTGTCTGTTTAAGATGTTAGTTGCACATTTGTTGTTGTTGGGGAACACATTCCTAACTGAAACAAATCAATTTCCTGTTTTTAATGACACCGGGTTTGAGTTGGGTTTCCCTTTCTTGCAAGCAAGCAAGAGCTAACACTGGGTTGGCCAAAAAGTTCAGTCGGTTTTAAGTAAAAATAAGACATTTTTCATTTTCACCAAGAATTTTATTGAAGCACACATTCATTAACCGAACGAAATTTTTGGCCAACCCAATACATATCCTCTTTCTCTGCACTTTGCTCCAGAGGAAAAAAGAGCCACAATCAATGACCAAATCTTTTACCTTCAGCTTCAGGAGGAACAGGATGTTGCGGAGGGTCCCACAGCTTTCATTTAAACACTTACTTGGCCCCAACCACAGGCTAATTTCTGTGCTGAACACAGAACACATAACAAGCCTAACGAGACACTGCGTTTGCCCTCATGGGCCCCAGGAAAATGGGGCAGAGAGTTTACAAACACATAGAATATTGTGAGAGTATGGGATTGTGTTATACAACGATAGTAAAGGAAGTAATTTAGGCCAATCTAGCAATATTTCAAACATAGTAAACTCTAAAATGCAAAAGTGCTTATTTGGTCTGATTCAGCTAGACCAACATTTTATTCAGTAAACTCTTAGTTATTCACTGAATAATAGCACAGATAAGCCAAAATAATATTTGCCTTGAATGAATTTGTATTTTAAACTGGGTGTGCCTGTTGTTCTGGGAATTCACCGCACCCCAAGTAAACTGAATCCCTATGGAACGTTCTAATTCAAAAGAAACCAGCAATGTTGTTCAGCTGTGCCAACGTTACTCTCCTTAGTGGAATTATTCCTGGTTCTCCCCAGTTTCCATGCAAGAGGCAGCTACATCCCACCATACTAATTGAATCAAAGCCCATCCTCATCCTAGCACTGCTTATTTTGGTCATTTAATACTATTAAACAAGCACCTTCTAGGTCAGATGCTATGCCAGGTGTTGTGGATATTCCAGAAAATCAGAGAGTACCTGCCCTCAAAGGGCTTATGTTTACTGAGGCCAGAGGGTAAAGGAAGGATTCAGACAGGGAAGAGTCCCCAAACTATTACAACATACTATACTGAGTCCTAGGGAGGGGAAATTAGAGAGTACTGTGGAAGTAAAGAACAGGGATTTGGCGGGGGGTGGGGGTCAGGGCCTGAGTCCTAAAAACAAGAAAAATAAGATATAGTTGGGATGGGTTCTGCTAACACAGGGAACAGCACATGCAAAGGTCTAGCGGCAAGACATAACATGGCACAGGTAAGGAACCTGAAGTTCAGGTTCGAGGAAGCTGTCTACCTGCACATGTAGGCAGACTGAAATTAAGAACTTAGGGGAGGGGCTTCCCTGGTGGCTCAGTGGTTGAGAGTCTGCCTGCCAATGCAGGGGACACGGGTTCGTGGCCCGGTCCGGGAAGATCCCACATGCCGCGGAGCGGCTGGGCCCGTGAGCCATGGCCGCTGAGCCTGCGCGTCTGGAGCCTGTGCTCCGCGGCGGGAGAGGCCACCGCAGTGAGAGGCCCGCGTACCACAAAAAAAAAAAAAAAAACTTAGGGGAGGCACAGGTTTGAGATATTCAAACAATTCCAACGGTCAGTCACACAGTTTAAGTACGATTCCTGCAAACACTGCCACTCACTCTTCCAACGTGACACAGACACTCAGTGTTGCCTCAAATCTGAGAAAAGAGTCACTGCGGCCTTCAAACTGGGGATAATGCCAATTTTTGCTTTATTTCTACACCATACCAGCTTTCTGCTTATTTTGCAGAAAATGCTAGTAAAAGCAAAAACATATCATTGTGAAAGCCAGATGACAACCTCCCTTGATTTCTCCAAGTTGTCTAATTTCAATTCACATCTTTGCAGCAGGAGGTGAAACCTAGCAGGAGCTTATCATGCTCCATTACCCCTCCTCCCATATCTGGGGGCACCAGTGGTTGTCACAAACTCACCTCTTTTTGACTCATCCTTTCTATCTTGTTAGTGGAGATTACCAGAAGTTTGTGGTATCAAGATACATAAGCAGCTGGGGATTTATGGGGCTGAGCATGTTGTTTTAAGGTTCATGGGCATTTGAAATACACTCCAGGCACGACTGCCAGTCACCCTGGCCCAGCATCGTATGTGAGACCAGAGTTCAAACAGCGATACCTATCTAGAGCACGTGTGGAAAAAAGAAACCTCTTCCATGAAGGGAGGGAGAGAGGACAGATGAATGGATGGTACTAGTACAGAAACTTGCAGCTTGGTGACAAGCTGAGGAACCACAACTCAGGGGCTCTCTCACTGTAAAGCAGGGGGCCAGGGCGTTGGCTAAAATTGAGGGAAGTGGTCAGATATGAGAGCAGAAAAGATAGCAGATGACCACTGTGGTGAGTAGCAGACTGAGTTGGCCAAGTTGGTGTTTTTCAGTGAGCTGATTGCAAAGGGTCCTGAAATCAATATTTTTTAAAAAGAGAATAAAAAATCAGAGTACTATTCATACCGTAAAGACAATCATTGTATGTAATAAGTTAATATAATATATGCTTATGTGTATACTGAATCATGATGTAAAATGTTCTCTACGTGGGTGGCAGTCAAAATATTTGAAAACCAACAGACTAGGGCTTCCCTGGTGGCGCAGTGGTTGAGAGTCCGCCTGCCGATGCAGGGGACACAGGTTCGTGCCCCGGTCCGGGAAGATCCCACATGCCGTGGAGCGGCTGGGCCCGTGAGCCATGGCCGCTGAGGCTGCGCATCCGGAGCCTGTGCTCCGCAATGGGAGAGGCCACAACCGTGAGAGGCCCGCGTACCACACACACACACAAAAAAAACCAACAGACTACAATAGAAGGAATCCCTTAAGAGCACTGAGAACTCAGGTGAGGGTGGAAACAATTTAGCTTTCGGCGGCTCTTACCTACATTGATATGATTTGTGCCTCACACCTGGCCAACAGTAGAGGCAGTAATTAAACTGAAAGCCTCCTGTTGAAAATGCAGTGACTCAAGGAGAGAATACATATAAAAATACATAAAGTGATATATCTTATCAGTTACTCTACTTAATTGTGTTAATTAAAACTTTTAAAGCAATTTGACAGTAAATTAAGAGACCATACTACTCTGCTTGACCGCATAATTATGCTTTTTGCTTTCCATTAAAATTCTTATACCAAAAGATCTTTAAGTGATCTGTTTAACTTGTAGGACATATCATGTGCTCGGAGTAAAAAGGTTAAAAGGTGTTTTACTCTAAAACCACCCACATTTTTATGATTTACAATAGCAAACAGCAAGACCCAAAACTCCACAAAACCCCATTCTTGTTAAATACTCTCTAACAACTGAAGCCAAATAAATTCTCTTAGAGAAAGGTACCACCCCCAAAGGAACCATAAAAGTGCCTTCATTATAGAAAAAGGCATTTATTTTCCATTCTCAGTCATTTGTGAGATGCCCCATTGTTACAGATAAATCCCACTTGAAACAGTCAAAAAATGAACACCGCCATCTTTCTCATCTACCCAAATACTATTCGGAGATCAAGACTGTCCTTCAAAATCATTCAACCGTGGGCTTCCCTGGTGGCGCAGTGGTTGAGAGTCTGCCTGCCGGTGCAGGGGACACGGGTTCGTGCCCCAGTCCGGGAAGATGCTGCGGAGCGGCTGGGCCCGTGAGCCATGGCCGCTGAGCCTGCGCATCCGGAGCCTGTGCTCCGCAACGGGAGAGGCCGCAGCAGTGAGAGGCCTGCGTACCGCAAAAAAAAAAAAAAAAATCATTCAGCCCTGACATCTCATTCCACAAGTCTACGGAATGGGTTAGAAGACAGCCTTTGAAAAGACAGAAAGCTGCCAGGTAATGGACTCCACTCCCACCTCCAAGTCATTTAATAGATTCATTATCATTTACTAAAGGAAAACGAAATTGATTGAAAAGCATGTTGCTCTTAATATGCTTCAAAAGTCATCTGCAAAGATAACTGTGAAGCCACTTGTTTCTTTATCTCTAGGAATCAGCTTAAACTTGGGGGGAGGGAGAAGAACATGGCTCTTATTTTTTCCCTTTAGTCCAATTCCCAGAACACGTTAATCATCACAATAAAAGTGAACCTATTTTATATGTGTGACATTGTACTCAGGTATCACAGATCTAGGAAAAGTCAAGCCTCAACTCAACCAAAATGTATAAATAAGCTCTAAGCACAAAAAACTCTAGAAAAGATAGAAAAAGATGAATACTTTAGTTGATTAATAAACATCTTTCAAGGTGGCCTGAATTCATTACAAATTCAAGAGTAGTAATAGGAATCAATAACCTCCAACTCTGGGAAAACACAAAAACTTTAAACAAAGAAATTCATCTAACCCAGTGGTTTTCAAAGTTTTTGGTCTCAGGACCCTTTCACACTCAAATTATTGAGGACCTCAAAGAGCTTTTGTTCTGTGGGGTATATCAATCACTACTCATCATACTCAAAATTAAGAAACTTTTAAAAGATTTATTCATTTATAAATAATTGTTTAGATTACATATTCACTTGAATACTGTTAATGAAAAATATATTTTCCAAATGGAAGAAATTTAGTGAAAAGAATGGCAATGTTCTGCATTTTTGCAAATCTCTTAAATGTCTGGCTTAATAGAAAACAGTAGAGTCTCAGGCCTGCTGCTGCAGGCAATCTGCTGAGATACGTTGTTTAGACTGAAGGACATAAAGAAAATCTGGCCTCGTACAGCTCTGTAGTTGAAAAATGCAGGGGTATTTTAATGGCCCTTTTCAGATGACTGTGAATGCTTCTTCGGTGCTTCCCTAAAATTCAGAAAGTAGTTGTTTCTCTCTCTCTCTTTTTCTTAAACCACTTGATTGAAATAAGATTGGCATACAAAAAGCTGGACATATTTAAGGCATACAACCTGACGAGTATATACAATGTGATGAGTGTAGTTTCTCAAAAGTTAACTGCAATGTGGAATCTGAAACAAACTCTCTGTACTCTGTTACATTAAAATCCAATAGTCTATTTGCACGTTGATAGGATCTTTTACCCATGCAGGCTTTTGAAAAATCTTGGTTCAATGAGTTATTCAGATATTCCAATAGCTGACACATCTTTAGGAAATATTACAAAAATCATATCACCATCGGCTTTTGCAAAAATGTCTTTAGGTATTGAAAAGCTGTCAAGCACAGGGTTTTGAATACAAGTTTTCCAAAATTCCAATTTTCACTTTCCACTTGACAGCTCAAATTTTATCACTGGCAACATATACTATCAGGTGTTTTCCTTGAAGTGATAGGCTCCTCATTTATTTCTGAGAAAATATCAAATGGCTTAAGTGCTCAAAAAGAGATAAGTTAGGATACATCCTTATGAGGAATTATGTGGCCATCATACTGTTTACAAATAATTTAATGGTAAGAGAAAATGCTCATGATATAACGTTAAGTGGGAAAAAAAGGAACAAAAAATTCGTATATGTTATAGTATCAGCTATGCTTTTAAAAGTTTGTGTATCTCTACTTGAGGTTCTTCTGTATTAGACAAACTAGCCACAAAACCAAGCCCCAAACTTTTAGGCAGGTATCTTTTAAAAGAATTACAAATAGTCATTAATACCAAGTATTAACATTTATGGGGGAGCCTGACAAATATTATAATTTGTTAGATTTAAATTTTAAAAAACCCCAACTTGAGTTCTAATCAGTGACACAAACAAAAATGAAACACAAATCCTATTGTATTCCACCCAACATGGAAGGAATTAAGCTCTATCTTTTGGCACAGAAGATCAAAATAAGGATGCATCTTTACACATTCCTTCCCAAAGACTGATCTTTTGACAGAACAACTTGGTTTTGTCCAAAATCCAAGACATTTCTGCTAATCACTTTTTAAATTATAGAATCTGCACAATGCTGTATAACTCCTGAAATCTACTTTCAAAGTATAAGGTTTGTGTATACTTCAGTAATATTAAATGATGTTACTGAAGTATACACAAAGCTACCTGGTTATTAAAAACAAATTCAAGGGTCCACATGTCCATTTACCCATCTGCTAATAAAGAATTGAAAAGTATACCTCAATAAAACTGGGTAGGGGGGAAGAATTGGAAAGACTGATTAACCAATCCCTTAAACCATCTCAAAAGCATTAACTTTTCATGTATGTCTCAACAGCTTTTTTAAAGTACAAGGTCTACTAAATGTAAGACCAGATACTATAAAACTCCTAGAGGAAAACTTGGGCACAACACTCTTTGACATAAATCACAGCAAGATCTTTTTGGACCCACCTCCTAGAGTAATGAAAATAGAACCAAAAGTAAACAAATGGGACCTAATTAAACTTAAAAGCTTTTGTACCACAAAGGAAACCATAAGCAAAACAAGAAGACAACCCTCAGAATGAGAGAAAATATTTGCAAATGAAGCAACCAACAGGGGATTGATCTCCAAAATATACAAACAGCTCATGGAGCTCAATATCAAAAAAAACCCAAACAACCCAATCAAAAAATGGGCAGAAGATCTAACTAGACATTTCTCTGAAGAAGACATACAGAGGGTCAAAAAGTACATTAAAAGAAGCTTAACAATGTTAATTATTAGAGAAATGCAAATCAAAACTACAATGGGGTATCATCTCACACTGATCAGAATGGCCATCATCAAAAAGTCTACAGATAATAAATGCTGGAGAGGGTGTGGAGAAAAGGAAACCCTCCTACACTGTTGGTGGGAATGTAAATTGGTACAGCCACTATGGAGAACAGTATGGAGGTTGCTTAAAAAGCTAAAAATAGAACTACCATATGACCCAACAATCCCCCTACTGGGCATATACTGTGAGAAAACCATAATTCAAAAAGATACATGCACCCCAATGTTCACTGAAGCACTATTTACAGTAGCCAAGACATGGAAGCAACCTAAATGTCCATCGACAGAGGAATGGATAAAAAAGATGTGGAAAAAAAAAAAAAAAAAGATGTACATATATGCAATGGAATATTACTCAGCCATAAAAAAGAATGAAATAATGCCATTTGCAACAACATGGATGGACCTAGAGATTGAGAAAGACAAATATCCTATGGTATCACTTACATGTGGAATATAAAAAAATGATACAAATGAACTTATTTACAAAACAGAAACAGACTCAAAGACTTTGAAAACAAACTTACAGTTACCAAGGGGGAAAGATGGTGGTGGGGGGATAAATTAGGATAATATAGTAAAAGGTCTATAGAAAACTAAAGGGTATTCTCCTAAGGTTCCCTCAAACAAAGACACCCTCTAGGATGCCTTTCAGGCCTCTTAAACCTCGTTAGTATATCACTATGAATACAGGCTTAACAGATTCCCAGTAAAAGTAATGTCAACTCCATGACTCTAGGCACATTACTACTTCTACTTTCTCCAACTATCACATTTGCTACCAGAAAGGGAAAAAAGTCAAGGGAAATACCCTTGTTTTGGGTTTTCTGACAAAGGTTACCATTTTTGAAGGTCAGGCAATCATTCATATGTAGGTCACCTCTTCTCATTGCGAACTCTTCAGGGCTGAGCCCATCTTTTATGCCTTTATCTCATTTTCTATCACCATACCTTTTAAAAGTTGGTACCAAATACCAGCAGTTATTGTTTACTGAGTACTTACATGCAGATATTTATATTCATCATCTTAATCCCCACAATGACCTTGAAGGGTAGAGATGTTTATCCTCCTTTTTTTTTTTTTTTGCGGTACGCGGGCCTCTCACCGTTGTGGCCTCTCCCGCTGTGGAGCAGAGGCTGCGGACCCACAGGCTCAGCAGCCATGGCTCACGGGCCCAGCCGCTCCGCAGCATGAGGGATCCTCCCAGACCAGGGCACGAACCCGTTTCCCCTGCATCGGCAGGAGGACTCTCAACCACTGCGCCACCAGGGAAGCCCTATCCTCCTTTTATAAAAATTTAAAAACTGAAGGAAAATAACTAGTCCCCAGTTAGCCAGGATCCAAACACAGGTTTGGCACGGAACAAGTGGCTCTCAAACTTGGGTATGAATTAGAATCAGCTGTTAAAAAAAAATTCCTGGGCCCACCTCCTGATTTTCGGATTCAGCAGGTCTGGAGCGGGGCCCAGTAATCCGCATTTCTAACAAGTTCTCCCATGATGCTCATACTGTTGGGTCCAGGGACCACACTTTGAGAATAATTGCTCTAAACCAACATGACCTTGCAGAAGGTTCAATGTGTATGCAGAAAGCAAATGAAGGCTAACACAGCTTTCAAAATTCAATTTCAGAAATGCTTTTTTCCCACTTGTGTATTTTTCTACTCTCCATCCATGCCCTTCACGAAAACCTAGATCAGTCACAGCGCCATCAGTGAATCTGCAGAACAACCACCACTGTCCCCACCATCCTGGCAGAAAAGGGCTGGTAAGAAACCCTAAATCTCCAGAGTTCTTCACCTGGTAGAGGGAGAGTGCTCTCAAGGTAGGAAAGAGCAAACAAAGAGACTGGCCCTAACAACTAGAGTGTTGGTTTAAAAGAGCACTAAAATCTGCATGTCTTTTCATTCCCAGAACACCCCTGTAAAATGAGGAATTAAAGGACCGAATCAGATGTGTGGCTTACACAAAGTCAGGTGGCTTGGCTTCCAGTCTGACCAGGGTTGTTACATTGTGTCTCTTTTAAACCAACCAACAGTTTAGCAGCATCTGCTGGAGTTAGAGCAGACAGCTTTAACTTGACTAGTTAGGGAGGACTGCAGCTAAATGTAAGAGACTGTGATAGGGAGAACCCTTAATGGGAATGGAAGCTGAAGGCAAAAAGACCAGGAAATGCAATATACCAGAGGAGACATCTTCTCAATACATTAACTCTGAATCAGATACTGGCTGCCATACCCAGGAATCATAGCTGGGTTACTATTGATTAATCAATAGTGGCCCTGATTCAGTTGGACAGCTGAAGAGCTATGGGTTCATTGTAACAAACCTCCACCTAGCAAGCTTGGAAATTGGCACTGTTAAGACATGGCTCTTTCAAATTGCTTAAAACTCCTACTGAGATGCACACATTTCCAGCAATATTTCATTTCTCAGACTAACATAACTCGAGGACAGGGCAAAAAGACGGCAGTAATTTTACTGCAGGGAAGCCACTCTGAAACGTGAAAACTGTAATACAGCTATCACCCCGGGGTGATCTCCAGGAGCATCTTAATTTTCCTGAGACATTCATGGTGCGACAGGAAACAGCTTGATTCTCACGCACCAATTCCACACAGATCGAGACGCACACCACACACCTCACACCTCAATGTGGCAAAAGCAAAACAACTGAAGGAAGTAGAAAAGGAAAGAAAGGGAAGCTAGTGGACTTATGTTTGAAGGAGAGAAAAAGAAAAAGAAAATAACAACCCTGGTCAGACTGGAAGCCAAACCACATGACGATGCCTAAGCCACACATCTGATTCGGTCCTCTAACACCTCCTTTTACAGGGATGTTCTGGAAATGGAAAAAGACGCAGATTTTAGTGCTCTTTGGAAACAAAAATTAAGGGATTCTAGAGGATCTGATTTTCTGTATTTAAGAGTTTACAACATAAATGTCCACTAAAAATGCTTCCTTAAACCAGCACACTTAGTTGGCGAGCATGTGGAGGAACTAGAATCCTCCTACGCTGCTGGTGGGAATGGAAAGTGGTACAGCCTCTTTGGAAAACAATTTTGGAAGTTTCTTAAAAAGTTAAATACATACTTTCCATGTGACCAGCTATTCCACTCCTAGGTCTTTACCCAAGAGAAATGATACCACATATGTCCATAAAAAGACCCATACGGAAACATTAACAGCAAATTTATGCGTAAGGTCCTCAAAATGGAAACAGTTCAGATGTCCTTCAACAGATGAATGAACAAATTGTGATATATTTATACAATGCAATGTACTCAGCAACAAGAAGGAATGAATTATTGACACATGAGACATGGATGGATCTAAAAATTATGCTGCATGAAAGAAGCCAGAGCAAAAATATAGTACATATTGTAAGATTCCATTTACATAAAATTCAATAAAATGCAAATTAGCGTAGAGTGACAGAAAGCAGATCAGCAATTGTCTAGGAAAGAGAAGGAATGGAGAAGGGGAGAGGCAAGAGGAAAACTTTTGTGGGTGATGGATACGTTCAGTGTCTTGATTGTGGAAATGGTTTCGTGGAGATATACACACACACACACACACACACACACACACACACACACACTTCTCAAACTGTGTACCTTATTTTATTTATTTATTTGGCCGCACCTGGTGGCTTACGGGGATCTTAGTTCCCGGACCAGGGATTGAACCTGGGCCACGGCAGTGAAAGAGCTGAGTCCTAACCACTGGACTGCCAGGGAATTCCCTCAAGCTGTGTACCTTAAATACGTGCAGTTCACTGTCAATAACATCTCAATAAAAGTTTTTTTAAAAAAACAGCACAATATTTAGATCTTCCAAGAGCAAGGGAAGATGTGGATTTCAGTGGCTAAACTACAGAAAAATTAAACTCTTTAATTCTAATCTGGGCTTCACATAAAGCATTACACAATATTTCAGAAGCTTTGATGTCTCTATACGTGCTTATATGTGGAAACAGCACTGTTTCCACTTGGCAATGCGCCGAGGGCCTCCGTCATGAGTCAAGCACCTAAAAGCTCTGGAAATTATTAGCTCCCAGTTCTAAAACCAGCTCACTGAACTTAAAATCTTTCCTCTATGTCAAGGGTTAGTTACTATACTAGCCATCTATCCCACAGGGGTCTGGTGGTGTTAATGGAAGGGTTAAAATATTCAGGACTCACACTCTATGAAAACTGTTCTCATCCACCTGAGCTATTATAAAAGCACACGCGTCCCTCTGCTTCCATGTCACGCTTTAAGGGTCTGCAAACTACAACCCATGGGCCAAATCCACCTCACTGGGTGTTTTTGTGTGGCCTGTAAGCTAAGGAGTGTTTTTACATTTTTAAATAGTTGAAAAAAAATCAAAAGATTATCTCATGACATGCAAAAATGATATAGGGCTTCCCTGGTGGCGCAGTGGTTGAGAGTCCGCCTGCCGATGCAGGGAACACGGGTTCGTGCCCCAGTCCGGGAAGATCCCAAGTGCTGTGGAGCGGCTGGGCCCATGAGCCATGGCCGCTGAGCTTGCACGTCCGGAGCCTGTGCTCCGCAATGGGAGAGGCCACAACAGTGAGAGGCCCGCGTACCGCAAAAAAGGAAAAAAAAGAAAAAAATAAGAAAGATATAAATTTCAAATTTCAGTGTTGGTACATAAAGTTATACCGGAACACAGCTACGCCCACTTGTTTATATGTTATCTATGGTTGTGTTTACCCTACAATGACAGAGTAGTTGTGACAGAGACCACATGACCCACCAAAGTTAAAATATTTACTATTTGGCCCTTAGAAAAATGTGTGCCTACCCGTGCTCCAGGCCCAAGTCCTACATGCATCTGAGCATTTTGAGACTGGAAATGAATGAATTCCAAAATGAATCCCAGAGACAGACAATTGTCCTGAAAAGCAACACAGTGGTCGTTTTATCCCAACTGGTACCTTTGACAGATGTTTCTCCTTCTAGTTCAGAGCAACGCTATGATGTTACCAGATGTGCCCCAACTTCAACGACGGCTCAGGGAAGGGCAGAGCAGCCCCCTCTATGGGGCTATGTTTTCAGTAACTCAGTCCCCTACGTCCATCCCCTGCTTTACCTTACAGTAGGTCCTCAGAGCAGCTGTAAAGATTTCAGGCTGCTTTCAACTACTAAAGCAGGGTTAGGGCTCCTTGGGTTGCAAGTTCCCAAAACAACTTGAGACAGTTTAAGGGAAAAAGTCAACCAACTCACTTTTCATCCGTTCTAAGTACACAGGGCTCTCTTGGAGCTTCAGGGCACCATGCAGGAACTTGAGCTCATCTCTAGACTGTGTCCTTCTCTGCACATCTCCTGGTTCCTTCTTCCCTCATTGCAGACCAGCCCCTTCCCAGTTCATAGGCCTCCAGAGTTAACAGCTCCCATGATTCAGAGACAGACTAGGAGTAGAACATATTCCATTTCCAAGTGCGCAGGAGAGACGGGCCAAGTTTATAGGGCCTAACATAGCAGCATAAATGGAGTATGGAATGGTGCCTAGCAAATGAGGACAGGGAGACCTAGGTAATATTTTAAGCATCCACTTGGGCTGCCATCATATAGGCGGGGAGAACAAGCTATGTAAATTTAGAAGCAGAGAGAGTAAGTCTCCTTCCAAGGACAAGGCTAATAAGACTCTCACACTATGGGGGCATCTCAGGGATTTGATTTCAACTTTTATTAAAACCCTTGGTCCACTGTCAAAGTCCAGGAAAAACTGAGCTTCCTTTTTTTAAAAAAATTTATTTATTTAATTTATTTATTTTTGGCTGTGTTGGGTCTTTGTTGCTGCATGCGGGCTTTCTCTAGCTGCAGTGAGCCGGGGCTACTCTTCGTTGTGGTGCGCAGGCTTCTCACTGCGGTGGCTTCTCCTGTTGCGGAGCATGGGCCCTAGGTGCACAGGTTTCAGTAGCTGTGGCTTCGCGGGTTCTAGAGCGCAGGCTCAGTAGTTGTGGCGCACGGGCTTGGTTGCTCCACGGCATGTGGGATCCTCCCGAACCAGGGCTCGAACCCGTATCCCCTGCATTGGCAGGCGGATTCTCAACCACTGCGCCACCAGGGAAGCCCTGAGCTTCTTTTTTATGTCTCCACTTCATTCCTTCTCTTGGAAAACTAAAAAATATCTAACTTTTGGGTTCTGGTTCAGGTGCCCACCACCTCCAATCAATTACACTACTTACAGATGCATTACCCAACACTGCAGAGCTCCTTACAGAGGCAGCCCTTGGGAAATTCCCAGTATCTTCCATCAGCCTTGCTTTGTATTTACTTGGGAGAGGGGCAGGCAATGGATGGACGAGCACCACTCCCTTACTTCCAAGGACATTTTAGCACTTACAAAGCCTTCGTGCACAGGTTGTTGCCTTGGTGGTGGTCTTCAACCTCCCAGCAAAGGAGCTAACTATCAGGTAGAGACAAAAACAACCTAAGGCTCAAAGAGATCAGGCATGCAGCTCCAGCCAGCACACTAGGTAGTGGAATCTTGGCCTGGGAAGCAGGTCACATTTCAAGCCCGGGGCACTTCATTGTTTTGTTTCACTTTGTTTTTTAAATAAGGGCCTAAATCTCTGCCCAGTTAGCAAAGGGGCTTGGGCCAAGAATAAACTGGGCCAGAGAATCCTGCACAGACTGGACTTGGCCAACAGTTAGCTAATTAAGAAAACTTAGCAATGACTGCATTATTACACCATTCCAGCAGGACCGGTTTTGCGCTCCTCTGCAGCTCTTTTCTTCCTACTGTCCGCCAACAGGCCTCCTTCACATCTCAGTCCTCTGCTCTTCCCTCTTTAACCTCTCTGCCCTGGACAATCTCATCAGTCCTCAGAGACTCCACCAGCATGAGTTCCCAAGAGGCTCTTCAGCCCAGCAACTCACACATGTGCTACCATCAACCCAAATGTACTGACGTCTCAATTTCATCCCCTTACCCCTAAAACTTGTCTTCAGCAAAATATGCCACAAAGATTTCTAAGTTTATATGAAATAAATAGATCAACAGACGTTCATACACGTGATCTGACCTTCAGAATAACTTTGGGAAGTAAAGAAGATGGTTGCTGTCATTCCCATTTGGCAGGTGGGGCACGGTCACCCCACCTCTGGGCTTCTTTCTGTCGGAGGCACCATTTCCCACCTGCTCAACAGTCAAGTCCCAACCCAGCTACACACTGAGACAGGCTACAAAATGGATGACCCTGGAAAACATTACCTTAAGTGAAAGAAGCTAATCACAAAAGGCCACATAGGGGCTTCCCTGGTGGCGCAGTGGTTAAGAATCCACCTGCCAATGCAGGGGACACGGGTTCGAGCCCTGGGCCAGGAAGATCCCATATGCCGCGGAGCAACTAAGCCCGTGCGCCACAACTACTGAGCCTGCGCTCTAGAACCACAAGCCACAACTACTGAAGCCCACGTGCCTAGAGCTCATGCTCTGCAACAAGAGAAGCCACAGCAATGAGAAGCCTGCACACCGCCACGAAGAGTAGCCCCCGCTCACCGCAACTAGAGAAAGCCCGTGAGCAGCAACAAAGACCCTGTGCAGCCAAAAATAAATAAGTAAATAAATTTATTTATTTTTTAAAAAGGCCACAGAATATCTGACTTCTAGAACAGGCAAATCCTCAGTGACAGAGAATTTGTGGTCGCCTTGGGGGTGGGAAGCAGGGAGTGACTGCTGACGGGGTTTCTTTCCAGGATGATGAAAATACCCTAAAATTGGATTGTGGTGATGGTTACACATTCTTGTGAATATACAAAAACCATGGAATTGCACACTTTAGATAAATTTTATCATGTATGAATATCTCAACAGAGCTATTAAAATATCTTCTATATTTATATGTAACATCTAATAAACAAGATATGTCTGCTGAAACAGAATTGATTTTTTTAAATAACAGAATCATTTTTTTAAATTAATTTATTTTTGGCTGTGTTGGGTCTTCGTTGCTGCGCGCGGGCTTTCTCTAGTTGTGGTGAGCGGGGGCTACTCTTCATTGCGGTGCACGGGCTTCTCATTACAGTGGCTTCTCTTGTTGCAGAGCGCGGGCTCTAGGTGCGTGGGCTTCAGTAGTTGTGGCACATGGGCTCAGTAGTTGTGGCGCACGGGCTTAGTTGCTCCATGGCACGTGGGATCTTCTGGGACCAGGGATCAAACCTGTGTCCCCTGCGCTGGCAGGCGGATTCTTAACCACTGCACCAGCAGGGAAGTCCAACAGAACTGATTTTAAAGTAGAATGAAATAAAGTGGAATGGATGATTTTAAAAAAAAAAACAACTCAGCTACACCTTCCACTATGCTCCATTCTTTCACAATATCTTACTCACACAATCCTGTCACTCTTGCAACCAACACTTTTTCCACCTTAATACAAACCTAGTCTTTACCAACCTGGGTTACTGAGACAACTCCTTAACTTTTTTTCCTGAGCACCACATCTCCCTATCCAATCACTCCTACGCAGGGAGGTTCAAAATTCCTGTTCCGCAAAGCACCATTTTCCTGCACCACTTTCCTGCTAAAACGCTGTAATGATTTTTCCTAGAGTAGCCAATGATATTAGTCCCCAACTATGGAATGGAATGGAATACATTCCATGCTGTGTATTCAGCATGGAATACACAGAGGTCCTCAGGAGGCAAGCTGAACCCTACCCTCTCCCCCTTCATCTGGAGGCCCCACCTCGTCATGCTAGTCTGCTCAGCTCTCCCAAACCCATACAGCACCACCAGGAATTCCTTCTTCCTGCTTATGGGAAGTCCTTCAGGATGTACCATCTTCACCAATTTCCCTTGACCATTCCAGACCATAATGTTGTTTCTCTCAACACCTATCACTTGTAAGTCTGTATGATTCACCTGATACTTAGATAACAAGAGAAGCCAATTTTGCATTCTGTCTCCCAGTGAGGGTCAAAAGACAGCTCAGGCAGGTAGATGGTGTTACTTTTTCTGTGCCCTCCTTCCATCCAGTAGCTCTAGAATACTGTTATACACAAAGTGTCACTCAATTTAGCTACCTTTAAAGATGATCCTGAGCTCCTAGAAACAACAGTTCACCCATTTACTGTCTAATGTAACACTCTGGAAGTTGACGGCAAAAGAAAAACTTCTTAGTTTGGGAAATGGATTTTTCTTAAATCACCCATTCATCTTTGGTTATCTGCAAACTATTATAACTGGCTTCTGGAATGGTTCCAAACAGTTTAAGGGGAAGGAAACTTCAGCTAAAATGTTTTCTTTCCAAGAAGTTTGACTGAATTACTGTATACATTTACTGTCCTATGTGACCGCTTTGTCATTGTTAGAGATTTCAGTAACTAAAATGGGAAACAGAAGCTTAGGTTACTGTCCTTATCGAAACTATGTTCCTTAGAGCCACGTTATTATGACGGTTTTCGTGCTCTTGTACACTGGATGTCTTAAGCTGAGTGCGGTTCAGGGGATTCTTTCTAATTACAGGAAGGTACCTCTTTCCTTCAACACTGTGATCTGACCTGTGACAAATCTGTCCTATACACTATGCAAACAAACTGAATGTACAAATCTTAGCGCTGGTGCTGGAATCTCTACAGAATAGTCATCATGATCTCAAAGTTTGTTTCAAAATTTGCAAGCATCAAGTGTCAATCAAAACTGAAGATGAAACACTAATGAATGTTGAATTCTCATGTTTTAGGTGTACTTCCTTTTTAGACTTTTTGGTTCTCTGCTATATTTACTGTACTTTCATTTACATTTCCTACACGCTAACTTTGTGTGATTGAAATAAAATTGCAGTATATACAAAAAAAAAAAAGAAACATCAGCTAAGACAGATCAGCTTGGAGAGGCCAACAGTTATACCCAATGTTATCTTGATTGGACAGATTGGACAGATAACACTGACTGGTGTTATCTGTAAGGGTCAGACTTTCTTCTCAAAGATGAGAAGGCAAGGAAGATGCAAAGAGTACTGGAGAGACAAATGGAGAATGGCAGCAAAAATTAGAAACAGTGAAAGGAACAATGGAAGTTAACAGGACTAGGGTGGGCGAGCACGGGACAGAGAAGACAGGGATGAAGAACAGAAGTCAGACCAGCTTCACAGGCTGGAGGGAAACAGGGAATACGGGTTCTCTGCTTACAAAAAGCCTTGCAACTCCAGAAGGCAAGTTCCTTCCCCAGCATCAGAGCACTACACTCTCTCTCCATGTGGGGACTGGGCCCCTTGACTCCAGCAGGCTCTACCTCGGGGAACCAGAGGCCAATGAACTCTTTGCCATAAGCTTTCTCAAAGAAACCCTGAAGGATAAAGAATGCTTATGTGGCTCAACTCCCATCTCTCGAATTTCACTACGGCCGTGATAACACATCAAAAAGGCACTTCCTTCATAACTTTAGCATAATGTGTTTTTTCCACATTGACAGTGAAACAAACTGTTAACCTGTAGTAGTGCTCTACATCTGATTAATCTTATTCAGGGACTCCCACAAAGTGTTTGCCATTTATTACTCTTGCTAATTAGGAGCTGGAAGGTCTTCATCTGCCCCAACCTACAGTCACATGCCCACGGTGGAGCTTTCCTAAAAGCAGGACTCCTGGCTAATACTGTTAATGAGGTGAGCACTGCCAAAATGTCAATGGTCATTTATTTGGTCAGAAAGGGCCTAATTTATCTAGTTCAGCTGCCCTCGGTAATTTTCACGGAAATGTCAGAGCAGCAATCAGAAGAAATGAATGGCAATAAAGATGATTACTAGAAGGGTAGCGATAACACCCCACTGACAGATTTTTATTTTTCTTTCACCACTGCAAGACCTAGTTCAGAGATAAGCCAACAGAGTACACAGAGCTCAGTACCAAAACATGCCCACGTATTTTGTCTGAAGTACAACTGCATTTTGAAATTCTGAAACGTATAAGCAGCTTCACTATAGAAGGAAGAGAGCATAAGAAAATGTTTTGGTGGGGAGAGATGGAAGAGGAGGGCTGTTTAACAAAATTTGCTTCCATTCATGACAAATCTTAGGATGCTAAATAAGGGTACCTGAAGGAGCTAGATCTAGATTGCTTTCATCACTTTTGCGCTAAAAAAATTTTGCTTATGACTTATTCAAGACAAAATAAAAATAGATTCCTTCTTTAGCAATTTCAACTTATCCTTCTTATATAAGCATAAGTAGTAACACATGTAATCAGTCTGAGAGTCAGTAATGGATAACAGGGCTGTTCACCTTTGGGTCATGGGTGTCTGGACATCCCAACATGGGAGGCACTCACTTAAGCTCATTGCAACAGAGTTGGGGGAGAAGGCCGATTGACGCATGGGTGTTGATTTGAGGAGCTGGACCCGGCCTTTCACTGACAGAATTCCAAAATTTACCTTGGGGACACATCAAATTCGTTCCAATTATGATGAAAAAGGATAGGCAAAATGAAGGATAAAGAAAAGAAAGCACTCAGTCTAGCTCCCAACAGCTGACCTCATAAGGAAAAGAAGTTCCAGGCTCCAAAGATAGCAACAGGTCATCCTTTTTGCACCCACCCCAATCTCTCCCAGACTCTCTTTACCCCACCCCACCTAATGGGATACAGAGATGATTCATGGTTTCTGAATCGAGGCCCATTTTAACTTTTCAACTTACTCGAGGAGGCAGAGAATATGGTAACAAGGCCCCTGCTTAGAAAGTTGAGAAATGGAAATTCCAATACCAAATTCCATGTGACCTGAGCTACATCCCTAACTTCCGCCCGTTACCTTCCAAGTAGCCATGTACTTCTTTGCTCTTTAAATTAAAAGGCCCAAATACTACCAAAATAGATAAGAAAAACAATTGAAAGAAAGGTAACTATTTCACTTTACCTCTTAGATTTCCCTGCAAAACAAATATACAAATAAAAAGTTGGCATATATGGGCTTAATTTAATCTCTCCTTGAGGAAAATTAACAGTTTGCTAAGGATAAAAATATTTGCTTCATTAAATGCTCTAGCAATTAGTCTTGCTTAGCTAAGCAATTTAACCAAGTCCTGGATTGCCGCAGGACTACTTAAATGATCAAGGATGTTTACTTTAAGATAATGGAACTATTTTTATCAGAGAGGGCTTCGTTTACATTTGCAAGCACAGACTCAAGGCCTAAATGCTGCTGATGCAGGTGCTGTGGATTCCCATGGCCATTAGAAATGCGCTTTTCCTCGACTCAGTTTCCCCATCACTAACAACGGCACAGTTGTCACCTCTTCTACAACGACCCAGAACATTAGGTTCACAAATTATTAAGTAAGTGTTAAGCATTGTGTACACAGTGATGGTGTCCAGACTCAAATCTTAAGTGGAAGACAGATAACACAGGCAAGAGACTCAGCTTATAAAGAGAAAAAGGTTTCTAATGATCAGTCAGCCTTGCTTTACTAAAAAATTTCCTACTGCAAAATTAAAAACAAAACTTGGTATCGGCACCAGAAACAAGGTTACCAACCATCCCAGTTTGCTCAGGACTATTAAGGTTTTTGCACTGAAATTCCTGGGTCAACCAAGAGATGGTTACCTTAACAGAAACCCGAATGAGTAAGAATATTTGCATAATCAGAGATGACTAGTCAACTTTAAACTCAATTCTCTGCATTAAAAATTGGAGTGTGACCAGCTTTAGCTTGTATATATTTGATCTTCTTGAATTTTTTTTTTTTTTCAGTTTCACCGAAGAAAACTAGGTAATGATTTAGGTATCTGAGGCTCTGTCACTTAACTCTGTGGCCCTGGGTAAGTTACTGAAGCTCTCTATCTCAAGTTCTCCTCATGACAGGCACACAGTAAGCACCCCAACATGAACCAATAATATCACCTCTATTTAACACTGTAAGCCTAGTGGCATGACCTTATTTTTCCTACTGGTGATTTTTAAATTTCACCCATCATCTCTACAAATACAGTGTATTTTCTTTTTTCTTCTTTTTTTAAATCTCAGAAGAGTCTACAAATACAGTCAGGTTGATATGCTTTCCTTAAGTCTTCCGCTTTTTTTCTGGCATACCTACATAAAAAATAAAGACGCAATTTCATTTCCTATGTCATTTTAAAGTCAGGCTCTACCATGCTCATTTTAAATAACCAAGTGTTAGAAAACTTCTAACACTTATAACAAATATCATTATTTGTTATAACAAATATATCATAACAAAATATCATTATAACAAATAATGATAACAAAATATCATTATTTCTTTCTCAGTGATTTCTAATTACCAGGGTACACTTGTCTATGTTAGGATATGTTTCCTTTTCCAACCTAAGAAAGAGGAATAAGCTTATTAGAATTCTAGCAACACTAGTAACAAAATATAATTAGCTTCTTGGAATTTATGAGCCTATTCTTTCAACAAAATACAGTAATTATTCTTTAAAAATGAATACGATAATGCATGGATTGCAAAGAAACACTCCAATGAATGAATTAAGGGACATTAGTCTCCTATCATATCTGACTAGGTTCCTTTTACTCTGTGGTCCTTTATTCATTTGAATTTTCAATCTCAAGCTAATAAAACCACAGACTATCAAGTGGGTAGGCAGCACAGAAATCATTAAAATGTAATAATGTCAACAAGGTGGCTGGTGAATCCTGGGGCCGCCACCAACAGGGACTGTAGAAATGGAGCAAGGGATGGTTTACAGAAGTTACTGTTTCACCGATGTGAAAACATTAATGGACTAAGGAGAGAGAACTATGATAATAGAAAGGAAAATGAAAGAACCTCTTAATCTACTGTACTTACCAGAACAGTGCCTGAGGGGCTGAGAGTGACACTGGACAAATGTTTGGAGTAGAGAAATGCAGCATTTCTTCCAAATCAGGAAATTGATTAATTACCAATTACCGAATCAATGTCTAGTTCCTAGCAAACAGTAGGAATGCTGGAATGTGTGTCCTTTTCCCATTCTGGCAAAGTTCCATTATCAGCTACAGCTACAGCATAAGGGGATCAGAGGTTTCCAACTTGCTCAGGGGTTTTCTTAAAAGCTGCCTGCAGGGAAAGCACTGTAGATGAGCCAGGAGATCTTAGGAAGTTTACATAAAGCTGAGAGTGGGGGATTCTGTGCTGAGTCACGCCTTCAACACGCAGGGTCTCTGTCAATTGGATCGTCTTTGATTTTCTCATCTTGTATTAGGTATTACAGAGGAACGGCAGAAGAGTACCTGAAGTACCAGCCATTCCCAGCCACTGAAGGTACTTACAAGCTCGTAGGGGAGGAAAGTTAAGCATGAGAAACAGGATGAAGCCACGTTTTAAAGCACTTAACGTGTGCTTGTAGCAACTAAACGCAACAGGATTTTTCGAAAGGAGGGATGAGAGTAGGCACGAGGTGGTGCCAGCTGGACCAAACAAGGGCATTTTCACGATGAAATTGGATTAAGTAGAGAAGTACAAATAACGTGATGCAAATGGCCACGGTAATCAAGATCAGGAATCTCTTCAACCATGATAATCAACTGGATGATGAAAGAAACACTGAGTCATATGAAGGGTGGACAGGTTAATAAATCCTTCCTCCATGAAATACGCTCTGTTTCCTGTTTCCTGTCTTCATCTCCCAGTTCTGCCTATCATGTTATGCTCCTAAATTCCACTCCTAATTATGGGCTGCCCTCAGGGTTTATCTGTACCACTGACATACAGAGGAAGAGAGGGTTTTGACTCTGTGCAGAGAAAGGCCAGCGTCTCCAGCACACATGAATTGCTGAACATTGTATATCCACTGGCCATATGAAGCAGGGTGGGGGAATTCCAGAAGGTCACCGAAGAGTATCGCACGGGGACTTAGTTCAGTCATGCTATTAGACAACACCCACTTCCTATGGTAGCCTCCATGTTTGTCACAATGTGTAGCAGTAGAGTGGAGCATAAATCAGATTCTGGGCATTAGAAACTGGTCAGTTCCTTCCTCCACTTTGCTAAGAATTCTTAGCAAATCAGCTTCTTCCTAGGAAAGGGGGAAACCAGCAGAGAAGCAGGGATCATTTAATTTTGACTAAAGACACTTTTGAAGGCTAATGAAACTAAGGCCAAATGAGCACTCTGACAGCTATTTCCAATCATTCAATCCGTCAAGTTTCCACTACAATCCTTTGATGGGCCAGATACTGGGCTATTGAAAATCAACCCAGTATGAATGCTTTCATCATCCAAGTTCCCACAATCAACTCTATTTTCATAAATACTCACTGCTGAATGTATGTTATACCTCAGGATTCAGAAAATATGTCTGCAAGCATTGACATTTCTGGGTAAGAAACCGGACTCTGACATCTCCCTGCCCCCTGCCTGGATTCCCAGCTTGGCTTTTAGGCTGCCAGAGAATGGGGACAGGAGGCTTCACACACACGCAGCTTGTGGGCTTCCCTTAACTTTCTGAAAGCAACAAAGACCTAAGGCCATCCCAACAAGCAAAGCCTCCAGCCAATACGTGATCCAGGGTGGGCCATCCAATTCATGAACTCCTTAAAAAAAAAAATGAAAGCAACAACAACAAAGAAACACCCTGAAGCTACAAGTGGACTCTCCTCCATTCTGCCAAAATAGTTACTCCAATTCCAAGAGCTAAATTGATTACATAGCAGAGTTTCCCAAGCCAGTAGGTTAAATGTTGCTCTAGATTAACATTTTGGTCACATCCACTTTAAACAAAAATTAAATAAAGCCTTTAACTGTAGACTAGTACTTGCAATGTAGTTCAATTTAGGGATTTCCAAGTAATCATTCTGCTGTTATTTATAGGAAGTCACCATTAAAACAGGAACACTAGCAATTCATAATGGTCATACTGGCCAGAAAATAAAACTCAGCAGCTCCTATGATTAAAAAGGACTCCACTGGGCCCCAGGGACTGAGCTTCCTACAATTAGACTGGTTCATGAAAGACTTTGCAACGACAGGTTAATATGAGATCACGCAGAGAAAGGTAAGTATCAACATACATATAAGAAAGGAGTAATACATTATTAGATGTTCAGATGAAATGTCCTTTTTAAAAACATCATTCTAAAATTTGTTTTGCCTGGTGATTTAAAAAAAAAAAAAGGCAGGATAACTCACCCTACCCCCACCTCCCACACCTCTGTGGATCAGAACGTCAAGACCACAGTGGCCACAGTAACGCTGGCCCCAAAGGGTAACCAGCATGGAATTGTGCGGCAGCCATGCTGTCTCTCTGCACTCCTGCCCTGGTGCCATCTGACACCCGGCAGCCCTCCTTCACCATTTTAAAGGCATTCTTAAATAAGCAGCGGCAGAAGACTATGTAAGCAGGCCAAAGGTAGAACAGATGGTCCCAATTTATTTTAGCCAGTGTATTTGTTTTTTTTCATTTTTTTTAAATCGGCCTTTTCAGTCTTTGTCTTATTTTACAAAGATCACCCCAAGACCTCAAGGTACCCTCGTTTTTTCTTCTTTTAACACCAGATACCAACTCTGCATGATACGGTGCTCAGTTTCTTCATTCACTCACATTTTTTTCTCTCTCTCTCTCTCTCATTCCTCTCCCTCCGCCCATCTACCCTAAATATTAATATATAAGAAAACACAAAGTTATATAGGTGCATTATTTATATGAACAAAATATTTATTCAATAGCTATTTGGGCATGCATATAAATGGACTATTAGAGTTATTAAAACTCAAGTTTTATTTTGTTTTGTTTTTGCAGTACGTGGGCCTCTCACTGTTGTGGCCTCTCCCGTTGCGTAGCACAGCCTCCGGAAGCACAGGCTCAGCGGCCATGGCCCACGGGCCCAGCTGCACCGCGGCACGTGGGATCCTCCCGGACCGGGGCACGAACCCGTGTCCCCTGCATCGTCAGGCGGACTCCCAACCATTGCGCCACCAGGGAAGCTCCTCAAGTTTTTTTAAAAGAAAACATATCAAGGAAAACTTGAGGAAAGTAGGATATAATATTGTGAAACTCAAGTATAATCCCTTTAAAGAAATATTAATAACTAAAAGAACATACCAAAATGTTACCAATAATATAATTACAAGACTTTTTTACTAATTTATTTTCCAAATTTTGTATGTACATGCATTACTTTTGTGATCATACCCATATACCCCTTTCCCTGCCCTTTCCTAAGGAGGAATCAAAGGTAGAAATGCCCAGGTGATGTCATGAACTCATCGGATTTTTCTTAAAATTTAAAAGAAAATGTGACTATAAAAGCACAACCGGGCTTCCCTGGTGGCGCAGTGGTTGAGAGTCCGCCTGCCGATGCAGGGGACACGGGTTCGTGCCCCGGTCCAGGAAGATCCCACATGCCACGGAGCGGCTAGGCCCGTGAGCCATGGCCGCTGAGCCTGCGCGTCCAGAGCCTGTGCTCCGCAACGGGAGAGGCCACAACAGTAAGAGGACCGTGTACCGCAAAAAAAAAAAAAAAAAAAAAAAAAAAAAAGCACAACCTGTTTCAGTTATAATGGCAGATTCTGAACCATAAACATGTGTGCATATATTATATACACATAACATGCTACAAGGCAAAGACTATGGTACTTTGACCTGCACTGGAGTATGCAAGAGTACCATTTGGTTGCTTCATATTACTCCTCACTTATGTGGTACCTGAGGGTAGGCATCTACCGTGGAGAGGCTGGAATGGACTACAACATTAGCCGTCAACTCATCTGTACCGTAAGTGAACAGCCATGAAGACCAAAGGTTCCCAAACTGACCTCTTTCTGAGCCTTATTAGCCCACAGCCTACTAGTAACACATTTCCACTTACATAACCAACAGGCATCTCAAAATCAGCATGCCTAAGTGCAGACTCATCCTTCCCCACAAACTGGATTTTACATGAAATCTCCATCTCTCCTGCCAACCTAACCTTCTCAGAAACCCGGACATTGCCCCCAATGCCTCTCCTTCCCAGCAACCTATCAACCCACCCGCAACCCCAGGTCTTATAGATGCCAGTTCTAGAGGCCATGACGACATGGTCTGAGAGGGCTGTAGGCATCATGCAAACAGCAGGGACTTCTAGAATCAGACCCAAGTTTAAACTTGGCCTTGACACCTACGAGATGTATGACCTTGGGCAACACCCTTAATCCTTCTGAGCTTCCAAACGCCCCTAAAGATAGGACCTATGTAATGGGACTGTTGCAAGGCTTAAATAAGGTCATGCACTCAAAAGGGAATATATAGCTGGATGCTATACAAGTGCTAGTGATCAATGCTGAACAGCAGCCACTCTGATAGGAATGATCACGTCTGCAGTCCTGTACAGTGTATTAAGTGCTATAACGCAGAAATGCCCAATGCTGTGGGAACGTATGGAAGAGGGTGGAATCTAGACCAGAGTGGGAATGTCAGGGAAGATTTTCAAGGGATCTAACACTCAAACTAAGTTCTATGAGATGAGCAGAAGGTAGATAAGCAAAGGTGGAGGATACGGATAGTGTACCAGCAGAGGAAGAGCAAATGTGAAGTTCTAAGGTCAAGAGGCAGCCAGGCACCTTGAAGATATTGCAAGTAGTTGAGTTGGCTGGAGGCTAGAATGTGAGGGTGAGAAGTGGCCAGATATAGCTGGAGAGGCCAACAGGGGCTAAGGAGCTGGGTACCCTGAAATGAAGGGTTATAAGCAGGGAAATGCCATTTTTAACATGCACGCAAAGTGCTCAGCACTTCTGAGTGCTATTCCTGAATACTCTATGTAACTGCTTCATTTTCACTACTATGTACTCTGGTTTATGCTGTTCCAGAAATTTACAATCTTATATGTTTTTTCTTAAGTTATCCTCTTCCTACTGATTATTAACATGTTAGAGTGTTTTCTAAAAGCAATTTTTTTTAATACGCGAAGGTGTAAAAATTTACAAAGTAATTTTACAGAGTAATTCAAGTGTATTTTTTTTATTTACATACAAAAAGATTTGATTACAGAGATTCCTTTTAACATAAGTTTTCTTAATACTTTCAGGTTTTCACGTAAGGATCCCCGGTGACTTCGTGGAAATCCTCGACAATAATTCAGAAATTATTGTTAGAAGTAGAAGCAAATTGATGATCCATAAGAGCAAGTTTAATAAAAGCCTCTCAAATGACAATACAAATTAATGGAGATAAAAAATGCGCAAATGCAAATTTGACATTTTTGAAGTTCTACAAGTCCAAATAGTACTGTGTAAATGCAAAGCAAGGTAAACTAGATTACAGCTGTATCTTGCCTTCAACATTATTTTGAGTCTGAAAAGATGCAGGTAAACCACGTTTATATATGTTAACTCTTAGTTTAGCAGTGGATGATTCTCACTCGTTAGTGATACCCTATGTTTAAGGACAGTTAAATCTCATTACTGACATGGTCTAGTCTCTGGCTTACTCTTTGACAAGATCTGTGTTGCTCTTTCCCCCTCACTCACTCCAGTTTGATCACTTTGGCCCTCTTTATGTACTTTGAACTAGCCATGTTATTCCTTTCTCAGAACCACTGACCAAGCCACACTTTCTTCTGGGAACAACCTTTTCTCCTGAACATTTCTTGATTACTCTCAGGTTAGCATGGTGGCAACCTAAATGTGCCTGATACAATTCCTTCCAACTTCCCATTAAAATGAAACATTTAAAATATATATGCTTATGATTTTTTTAAAAAACTAATATGTAACTTTAAGTTCTGTAAAATCCCTATCCACTAATAATGTTACCAAATTCACAGGAATGTTCTCTTGTCATCCAGGGTCCTACGATGATACGCCAACCACTTGTGCTACCACCGGTCAAAACTATGGATGGCCCTACCTTCAGGTACTGAATGTGAATATATTACAAAAGAACATTCATGACTTCATGAAAGTAACATGTTGGATTTCCAATGAAGTTGAGGATAATATGAACACGTTATCATAAGAAAGATTTCACAGAATGATACATAACTCTAAATGGTTTCTGAATCAAAGTAAACTTTAAAAGACAATCTGACAAAATACTGATAATGATGTACTTGTGGACATCTGTCAAACCTACAAAGTCGTAAAAGCAATTTTTAAATTTTCCTCAATTTACTTGGTGAATTAAAGGCAGAAATGTAAAGGGAAAATCCCATCAGTCTTTACCTGGCCTCTTTGGCAGTCCGAAGAGCAATGAAAAGGTTAATTTCTTATGTAAGTCATAAACCTCAGAACTCTCTCCACATAACCGATCACACTAACTTCTCAATTCCAACTGCTGTGCTAAGCAGTGTTTACAAGACACCGCATCAGCCTCATCATTTCATAGCATAATACACTCCAATCTTCCCATCCAGCCCACATAAGCACCAGTGGTTCAGGGCGCTCAGAGTCAACCAAAGAATCACGGGCTGATTGCTTTGATGAAAATGTAATTCTACCACTGAGGACTATTGCAGTCACACTTGGAATGAAATCTACCCAGTAACCCAGACCTCACTGGAATCCCTTCTTAGCTCCATACCGCCACCTATGAACACTGATATTTTTAAAAACCTAAATTAGTGAAATGAATTGAAATCTTTATCATTCCCACCAGACTAAGAATCATTCACCTAAGAAAAGCAATTAACATATTCCTGTCACTTGCAAATGAATGCTGAAGCTTAACTGCAGGGACTTCGCTACCTTTGCAAGGATGTCTTTTTGCATGTAGGGCACAATTACATATAGAATTAATCTCCACGCCCTCATCCTTAAAAACTACATATTCATTTCTATTTTGGAAAGAACCTTGCTAAGGCTAAAGGCATTAAGTTACCATTCTCACTAGTTCTAACGACTTTACTTTAGTCAGAGTATCAAAGAACACTAATCTCTTAAGAAAGTATAACGGATACTTTTGAATATCAAAACTATTCTTGTGCATCAGTTTTGTTGTACTGAAGGCAACAATTTTTAAAAAGTATAGATTTAGGCTTTGATATGCATAAAGGGAGGGAATATTTGCAAGATGAAACAGAAGTAATTTTGCACCATATTGTTTCACTTCAAGTATTCCAGCAAAATATCTGCATTGCCATCCTTCACATTTATCATTTCTAACACAATAGCACAATCTAGCTCCTGGAGCTACTCCCACCATCCCAGGACTAGACCTGCTTCCAAACAGCTTCCACTCTGATCTATCTTCCTAAGAGAGAAAACCCAGAGCAGCCCAGATACACCCGTGAGACTCGGCTGGAAGCAAAGCTCTCCAACCTCAGTCATACTGGGTGGGTCCCTAAGGGCCCAGTGTTTGCTTTCAGAAGGAGATGGAGGGGAGGTGCAACCCGGATCCAGCTTCAGGGAGTGGGGACCTGGTGGTGGATGATGAAGTTTACACCGTTAATTGGTACAAAAGTAGTTGCCTTTGTGTACTTTTTCTATCTCTTAGTCTTTTCTTTTTACTTCTTTTCATCATTCATAACTATCATGTGTCCTGCCAACCACGCTGCAATAATGCGCTCTGAGAACAGTGCATTTCTCCAGCCACTGGCCACTCCCCTACCAGGTAAGCTTCTGAGATGATAGAGCACTTCCGGTGAAGCAGTGTTGCCAGACAGCAGGGGGTACTTGACAGAGAGTTAACTGGGAGCTGACAAAGGCCTTCTAGAGACGGGCCTGAGTGTCTGCGAGAAGGCAGGAGGGACCAGGTGGAAGAATACTGGTTACAAGAAGCTTTTGTATTACACAAGACCTGCACTTCTTTTACCTGTCTGGTATTCAAATCGATCTGGGTTGGAGGTACGGACTTGTGAGGCAGCAGCTTAGAGATGGTAGTTTAAGCCATGGGAACGAGTAACGTCACCTGGAGGCGCATTTTCGGAGACTCATGTTCGTTTCCTTCTCATTGCCCTCAGGTATATCCACTTCAGCAAATGATCAAACTGTCTAACAACTTCAAAACCCGAGAGGAAATATTCCATCACTTCCTCCTTTCTGATCATCAGACAGAACCTCAAACAGGAAGCTTTTCAAAAATTCTTTCAAATGAAAAAGTTAGCTGTACACAGCAATAGAGATGGCCTTCACTGCTGGCGGGCACATCCCAAGTCCTCCTCAGACCCACTTAGCAAGGCTCCCCTGGTCTCCAGCAGAGACCACTTTGCCACTGCTCTTCCAGGCAAAGCTCCCACTCGCACTGCTGCAACCTTCTTCCAGTAAACAGATCGTAACTTGAAAGGGAATTCACAAAGTGTGCCTCACTGATAAAAGCCTATCTCCAGGAAAGAAATAGTTACGCAATAGCAATACATGAACATCGTCTGTTTCTCTGCAATGCATCCTTATTCTGGGCGTTGGGAGTGGCCTGCCGTGCCTTCCCTCTCCCATGTTACGCCATCAACTAGAATGGTTGTGCTACGGTCGGTCCTGGGCACTACAGCTGGGACAAAATTAGGAGAAATTAAATAAAAGTGATAAACTAAAATTTAAAAAGTGATTACTACTACCACTGGTTAGCACATTAACGTTCTGGCTCTGCAAATACAAAAAAGGAAATACCTTTCTTTTCTAAGACTTGTCAATATTCGGAAGAAATTTTCCCAGATAATGAGCTTTTGGCATTAAGGTCCAGCACACATCAGCAGGCTGTGAAACTCTTAAGATTCCTGGATACTGTCTTCATGACAAGTTTGCCTCCACTTAAGAACTTCTTTTAAATAATTTTAGTGCTGACTTACCACCACAGCTGCTAATGTTCTGTTTGTAGTAGCAAAACAAGAATAAGAATAACAATAATATTGCAAGAGCTAACCAACAGTATTTATCAGGCACTTAGATAAGCACTACATAGGTTATGTCACTGGTCTTCCCTAAGGTGGATACTCTTATTTTCACCATTTTATAATAGGGAATGTGCGGCCAAGAAAAGCAACTTCCCCCAGAGCGCCTAGCTAGGAAGTGGCAGAGCTAAGATTTCAGAGCTCACAACTTTGCCACACGTGGTTTTGCAGACAAACTGAGGTGATGAATCAAGTAACTTGGCCCAGAGGAGAAGTTAATAAAGAAGGTGGTCAAAAATCAGAGGCCTTTCCTAGTCACTCAACATATTACCCTGACCCCAGCAGGTCATCCATGCTGGCTGGGACATGTTAATACCAAATAAGAAAGATGCCCCATCTTCAACACTCGGCGAATTAAAGGGTTTGAAGGCAGCTTTATCAACATCAGACACTTTCTTCGGCCATAATTACATGTTTGTCCTGACAGCATTTTCATTAGCAACTCAGAAGCCCCAAATGAGAAAACAGTCTTAAAAGTCACTCTATTATACCAGAAGGCATACTGCTTTCTGCCCTATCTATACATCAAGGCATCCTGAAAAAAGGGGATCCCACTTTTAGTTTAAATCTACCCACTGGAAGTAAAAACTCCTGTCCTGCGGTCCAACTCGCCTATTTTCCCCCTCCTCCCCGTCAACCCCCTATTAATAATCAGCCCAGGCAGAGCAGCCCTGCACTATCTCATTCCCACAGTACTCCTATTCCACGCTCACTCTCATCCAAACACATCATCAAAAGTGCCCCCAATCAAGCATGAAAATAAATTAGGTTTTGGTTTAACCAGGATTAGATTCCCAGCACCAAGAAATAAAGTAACAGTTATCTAATCTAACAGGCCAGCCTCAGACTTCCTGGCTACTCTCCACAGGCCCCTGTTGCCAAAGCCCTCTCCTAAAAATCCCCTTTAAATACTGTGAAATCACCACATGTCGGTGGGGCAATGGAACTCTTCAAGGGCCATGAACATAACTCTTAACTCTGGTGCCTGCCTAACCTTGCTCCAGATCATCTAGTCTGTCCAGACGGAGAGCTGCTGGCTGCCAGCCTGTGAAATGAGCACTTGCCCCACCACGCGTCAGGAAGTTACTTCTTCCTGGACACCGTGGAGGAAGGAGTCCTCCTGGGTTTGGGAAAGCCCGTTTGTTTTCCGTGGAGAAGCAGTGCATGTTCATGCCTCATTTTACACTCACTGTAACTCCATCTGGAAATAGCCAGTGGCTGTGCAAAGCTCCAACCACAGAGAAAATCAGACCCGGACAAAGGAGAAAAGGGACAGGGACTTGATATTCAAAATATACGAAGAATATATTTTGCAACAACAAAAGATTCCTAAACAACTTGATTAAAATTGGACACGGACTTCAATAGACATTTCTCTGACGACGACAGGGCCAATACGCACATGAAAAGAGGCTCAATATCAGTGATCATTAGGGCAATGCAAAGAGAAACCACAATTAGATACCACCTCATACCCATTAGGATGGCTATTACTTAAAAAGCAAAATAAAACAGAAAAGCAGGGTTGGCAAGGATGTGGAGAAGTTGGAACCTCTGTGCATTGCTGGTGGGAATGATGTAAAGTGGAATAGCCTCTATAGAAAATGGGATGGCAATTCCCCCTAAAATTAAATACAGAATTACCACATGCTCTAGCAATCACACTTCTGGGTATGTACCCAAAATAAATGAAAGCAGGGACTCAAATATTTGCACACCCATATGCATCACAGAATTATTCACAATAGCCAAAAAGTAGAGGCAACCCAAGTGTCCACTGACAGATGAATGGATAAACAAAATACACACACACAGTAGATTAGCACTCAGCCATAAAAAGGAAGTTCTGACACATGCTACAGTATCAATGAACCTTGAAGACATTATGCTAAAGGAAATAAACCAGTCATGAAGGGATATTTTATGATTATACTCACATGAGGTATCAAGATTAGTCAAATTCATAGTGGGGCAGAAAGTAGAATGGTAGTTTCCAGGGGCACGGGAGGAGGGAAACAGGGAGTTAGTGTTTAATGGGTATAGAGTTTCAGTTGCAAAAGATGAAAAAGTGCTGTACACGGACGGTGATGATGGTTGTACAATAATGTGAATGTACTTAATGCTACAGAACTGTACCCCTAAAATGGTTAAGACTGTTAATTTTATGTTATGTATATTTTACCACAATTTTTTTAAAGAAGGACAGAAGGGCGCAGACTATTACAATATACCCAAAAATCACAGAGCTAAAAATAAATTCTTCCAATTATTTTAATAGTGTCATCAGTAGTCACGTCCTATGTATATGAGAATACTGAAGAATTAGGACTTCCACCTTTTAAAATAATTACAGACTGTTATAAAACACATACTTTAAAACAAATCCTGTGATATAGAAACTGAGGAAGTTGAGGTAGAAGAGGAAAAATTATCCCTGAAAGTTAAGGAAAAAAATCTGAGTTCTACACTTCCCCCTCTGCTGCTAGCCAGCCTTCTTTATGCCTCAGTTTCCTCATCAGTCGTACAAATGGTTTGGATAAAATAAACTGCAAATCAACAAATAGCTTAATGGCACCACCCAACAGAATTAGACAATCTCCCTTGTCTAATTCCAAGCTTACCTGGAATCTTTCTGGTCATAATCTGACTGCCAAATACCTTTTCAATAAGAAAAAAGGTCTCAGCAGTCCAGGTTCCTTGGAGCTATACTGGTTATAAATCAATAAACTGGATACAAAAGTTCATTAAAAAAATTAAATCAGTGATTACAAATAGAGGAAGGAAACTGGTGCAAGTGAGAGTGGAAACCAGAGCTCAGTTTTCCTAATTCCGAACCCACCTATATTCTACATCATCAGCATCCAGCAACACCGAACCATCCATCAGGGAAGGGATGGCAGCTTTCAAATCCTTCTTGGCCAGTGGCCACATCACTTAGTTCTTTAAACCGTTCCTTTTAAGGGGAAAATACACTCACATACTCTGAAGATGCCCCAAAATAATTATAGTTTGTTTTTAATGCATATAACAATGATTTCTGCTTGTAGAAAATGACACCATTTGAAAGTCTGGGACTATGCACAGGCTTTAAGAGTGAAAGAAACAAAAGGAGAAGCATCTGACGGATCACTCTACCCTTTCCTTTCATTGGCTTTTGGGGCACAACTTTCCAGGTATCTTTGCTAGCTCCTCCTCTTTCCGAGGATATCTCCCTGCCCCTGCTCCACAATAAAATACACACACACACACACACACACACACACACACACACGAAAAGGATTTTTAAAAATCAATTCAGGCATATTTTCAAATCATTCCAGAGAAATCCAGATTCTTCTCCAAAGCCTACAAGAATATAGGTGATCTAGCCAGAACTATTTTCTCTGACCTCACCTCCTTCCCCTCTCCCCTTGCTCACTGCATTCCCAGCCAGGTCTCCTCCTTGCTGACACACACCATGCATGCTCTGGCCTCTGACACCTTGACCCTTATCAGTCTCAAGGCCTGAAATAATCATCCTCATCTTTGCATGGCTCTATCCCTCCTTGCATTCAGGTCTCAGTTCAAAGATTCCTGCAGACAGGTCTTCCCTGATCAGTATAATAGCATCTCTCCCTCTTTCATTCGTCTTTCCTCCTCTTCATCACCACTGGATCTCTTCATCACCATCACCTCTTCATCACCACCACATACATCTGTCACGTATATTGTCTGTCTCCCTCTAGAATGTAGTATCCATTAAAACAGGGACTACGTCAGTTTTGTTTCTGTATCCCCACACCTAAGAACAGCACCTGGCATACAGAAGGCACACAGTGTTTGCTGAACAGAAAAATGAACTAGGAATAGAGAGTAAGTTACAGTAATAATGACCAAGTTAAATTTCCTCAAATGTGTCCTTTAACCAAAATATATAAGTGATCGATCCAACACATCTGTCACACTATAATGGCAACTGCTGTTTGGTCGAACAAGTAAATTTGAAGTTTGTGGTTGCCCTGTGTCACGTATTGGCTAGGTACTGGCAATACTGTGATGGGTTTCACTCTGTCCCTGCCTTCAAAGATCCCACGGTCTCCCAGGGAGGCTGTGGATAATTAAAGTAAGTGTTGTGAACACAGATGAGGGAAGGACAGCTAACCTGGGAGGTTGGGAGGGACCCAGGCTGAAGCAAGAAGTCATCGCAAGTGTGCCATGTATTCTATGGACAAGTCCACACAATCCACAGGAAACAGGGACAAGCAATTACTCCCACTCCTACCCTGCAACCAACCAGAGGACTCCATTGTTTTTCTAATTGACAGGCCATCTTTTTTCACGTTGGCATTCTTCCCTTGACAACTTCAATATTTCTCACAAATCCAGCTGGAGTCGTTCACTGACATGCACACACACTGAGGCTTTCTGAAACTTTCTGTTCTCAGGTGATGGAACACCACAGCCTTTGGCCTAAGATGCATTTGCATCTCGGGCCCCATATGTCCCATCATGTGTTCCAAGCACTGATCAAACCTCCTGACAAGCAATCTGCCTCAAAATATCCCACCAGGCAAGGCATTGAGTAGCTTTACCGTGCGATTTTTCCAGCCCAACAGACTTTGATTGCTATTTACAAAGTTAACAACCCTAACCTACAGCTTTTTGCATGACAAGTAGAATCAACAGCTGCTAATGCTGAATTTTTTTTTCCTAAATTGTCTCAAAGTTTAACTTCTCTGCTGAGTTTCAAAAATATCTTGAAAGACTTACATATATAAAGTGCGTTATAGCCTCAGTCACTCCTTATAATAGTGCAAACCTTCCAAAAGGTGGTTTCTACTCCCCCATGAATGAATTTTGGCTTTTCTGTTCAGCAAGAGAAAAAGGACATTTGCTAGAAAGAGAGGACAGCTTTGTGGTCCCAGTAAATATTTGCTCTATAAATTGAACTTCTTTTTATCTGCATAATCCAGGTTATTCTCTTCTTGTTTCTTTCAAGAATGAAAGATGGCCACTGCTAGGAATTCGGATGTGGTTGGGGGAAATGAGAAAATAATTGCAAATAATTTATCTGTGCCATGCCACCCCCCCGCAGATGTAAAAATCCACATCCTAACTACTATCAGTTTTCTGTGTCTTTTTTTAGCTTGTCTGATTCTGTAATCTCGCCAACATAAACCTCTTTCCCAGAATCTGGAGTTTACTTAAAACGTCGTAATCTTGGTTTTCTGAAATTTGATTCCTTGGATCAAAACCTAAATTTGCAATCTTTGTTCATCAACAACTTCTTAATCTTTCCGTAAATGCAGTTTTTATTTTCCAGTTACAGTCTGGCTTTGGAGGAAGCCTTCTACATGACACGCACTGGGTAAATTAGCTTCAGGCAGCTGTTAAAAGAGCACCTTGAGTTTATTTCCTGAGTATCACCATCATATTCCCTACTCTGGATGGGTGCCTCGACTCAAAGTTCTGGCACCTCAGATCTGGTAGCCATAGTCCTGTAAATAATTCATCAGCATGAAAAGTCTTGGGATTAATTTTAAAACTTCCTGTCTGGACAAAGCACTTCTTCAGAATCAAGGTTCTCTCTCTGCTTTCAGGTCTGTGGCCATCTCAGTTCCTGGTCTCCTGCCTGGTCTTTGACTAACCTCCTCCCCTCACATCCCACTGCTCCTTACCCTGTTTCTTGACTACCACCTGGTTCCAGCCATGCTTGATCTACTGACCCCGCCCACTGGGCTCCACTCAGGGTCTTGCAGGCCCTTTCAGCACCTGCTTCCTCAGGACCAGGCCACCAGCAGCTGCCTTGCCACACAGCCCTGGCCGCCCACTTCACCGGCTTTTTCATCAAACTCAGCGCTCTGCAGCCCCACAGTGATTTAGCCAACCGCTGTAGAAGCCTAGAGCCCCACCTGCAGGGGTAAGAGAACCCTAATTCTTGTCACGAAGGAAATCTTATTCTCATCTGGCACCTCAAATACTGTAGCACTAATTCCTCAGACGCCTCAGAGGACACAGGCAGTGGGACAGAGGTCGTGGCGCCTCTATCTCCCTTGCAGTAAGTGGTAACAGAAGGAAGCCCTTCCTGGATCATGACTGCCCGATTCCTTATTAACAAATCTGCTCTAGAAAATCAATGTCTACAATTCTTCAGCCACTTGAAGGTGACAGCAACGAGCATATTCATACCACTCTTATCAAAAACATTTATCTGGGTATTGCATAGAGATTATAATACAAATCAAGTTAAACAGGCTTACTAGATAGAATACTCCCTCCTAGGAATATGTGATCAAAAGCTGAGAGCACAGAAATGACTCTTCTAGGAATTCACTCTGAAGAAAGATCCTTACCAATTAAATCTCATGTGGGAAGATTTCAGCATTATTTGTAATTGCCAAATATTGCAGGCCTAAATATCTAGACAGAGAAGTTCAGTTGAATACGGTATATTTACCAAATGAAGTACTATGAAGTTGTAATTGAGAATAAAGAAAATTATGAACTAAAAAAAAAAAAAAAGGCTGAGAGCAGTAACAGGAACTAATGAAAGGAAACAGTGGAGGAATGGCAGACTCTGGAGAAAGACTACCTGGCCTCAAATCTTGAGGTCACCATTAATAGCCTGTGCATTCTTGGTAAGGGTTTTCACTTCTTTATGCCTTAATTTCTCCACCTGTAACATGGGCATAACAGCATGTATCTCACAGAGCTTTTGATAATTAAGCATGTCAATACCTGGGAAATGCTTAGAATGTGTTAGTTATTACAAACCAATAAATTAACAGCTAAAATGACAAAATAAAATGACAAAAACTACTGCCAGCCACTGGGAATTAAGAGATCAGGGTTTTAGACATGGCTCTTGTTTTGTGGCCTCTGGAGTAGATTTAAAATGGTTGCAAATTCTTTATCACATCCCCCTTGAAGAGGTGGGATCTATTTCTTCACCCCTTTCAATCTGGGCTAAGCATATAGCTGTTTTAACCAACAGAACACACAGACATGACCCTGTGCCAATTTCAGTCCTACATTTTAAAAGAACTGGTAGCTTCTACCCGCTCCTGGAACCCAGCTGCCGTGCTGAGAGGAAACCCAAGCAGTACCTGGGCAGACCCGTGTAGAAGAGCAGTGAGGTGATCTCCCAGTCCACAGCCCGCAGCTGCTTGCCAGCCGTGGGACTAAGCCATTTTGGAAGTGGATCGTCTAGCTGGGGGTCACAGACACAAGTCTTCCCACCCTCAGCTCTGCCCCAAACTGAGAAACCATGAACAAATAAGATTGTTATTTTAAGCCTCTAAATTTGGGGGGTAGTTTGTTACACAGCCAAAAAAGCCTCAGACCAAGCACTTAAATCACTTTCTCAGATTTGATGTTTATAAAAAGGGAAGGGGAGAGAAGAGGCAAGGTGTTCATTCAAACATTTGTAGAACACCTACTATGTGCCAGCCTCTGTGACAGGCTGTGACACTGTTATTCTGATGCTTATGGTCTGTGTCTAAGACAGACATTAAACAACTCATTACAATGAAGCGTGATTCCATAAGGACAGAGGAGTATAAAGAAGTAGAAATGGGTGTGGGAATACCAGGTGATCTCAGTCTCTGCCAACCCTGATATTTTGTAACTTCATGGTTTAGAGCAAGTACATCTGTGAGAGGGCCACTTAAAGACAGTCATACAAGATAATCTATCTAGAGAACAATTTTCTCCTATATAAATTCACTTCTTAATTAAAGAGTATCAACAGAGATGTGGGTTTCAGTAGCTACGCAACAAGTGAATGGTGAAAGCATGAAAAGTCGCCTCTATAGCCTGCATTCAGGAGTGGAATAAATCTTATGAAAGAGGCTTTGAATAAAGAAAGAAGGACAGAGTAAGGAAAATATGATTTTCTGGGGCAACAGAGGTTTCAAAGTAAATAGTGATGGGAGAATTTTACCTATTCATTGCTTAATGTTTAAAAAGCAAAGGATATACGTTGATTGCTTTGGACAAGAGGTTTTAGTTATTCCCAGCAAAGAACAAACCCTTAAATATAAATTTTTAGTTTGCTACATAACTAGGCAGCTGTCTACCAGGCAAACAGATCCAGTCCACAGCTATTTTGTGAAGATGAGTAAATTCAAGTCATACCCTCATAATGCAGCACCTTAAGACCTCTTCCTAAGGTCTAAGTTATTCTAAGAACCAAGAAATGTGATTGTGACAGTAAAATAAGGTTCAGCTACATACTGGTCCCACAAGTTTTACCAAGACAAACAGAACTAACTGCTGATGGAAAAGCCATGGCGACGAGGAAAAAGATTTAGTGGCCTTCCCTTGACACGGTTTGGGAGAATTTAATCTAACGCTGCCGAAAGTGTGTCTACTCAGCTTCTTGATCGTGGGGGAGGGAGCCTGAAAGTCAAACGTTTAATTTTCTAAATACTTCTGATCTGGCTGAGGTTGAAGTCCTTTCTTAACCTCACATTCGGAAAAGAAAAATACCCTTTGAGTCTTTGACAAGGCGAGCTATTAGCCAAGAAAAAAGAATAGCCAATTTATGCTTCTCAATTTTCCTTTTGTAGTACTGTTGTCAATGCTAAGGACTAGTTCACTTTGGTTAAAGTGTTTAGCCCTGATAAAACCATTTGTGGTCATTGATAAATAAAAATATTTTGAATGTCCATAGGTAGAAACAATTTTACTGTCTGTTATAATCATCTCACGGGATCTTAAACAGCTATTGTTCAAAATAAAGACACAAAAGGAACACATTCATGAATTTCCTGTTTTTCCATTTTAAAGCCCTCAAGCATACGGTGGACACCTCATGCGCAATACCCAGCTAGGTCTCCTTATCATGTATCCCTCACACCCAAATCCCTCCTGCCTATCTTGCACCCAAGCATTCCTGGAGCACTGCAGGCGGAGCTCAGCACCTCAACTGCTGACCAAAGCTAGCTGCTTTCACGAATAGGACAAGCAGATTACAGCAAGAAATTGATTCCAGTCACTCCCCCTTGTTTAGGATGTTAAGGCGTCAGTGTCAACAGTACTGTCAAAGAGTCAATGACTCCTGTGGAGAGAGAACCTTTGTAGAAGGGGTAAACTCACAAGTCAACACCAATGAGGGAGGACTCTTGTTTACGATACCCAGGATAATGCTAGGCCCTTTCACAATTCTTCCTGCCCCTGAAACGCCTGGCGAGCATCAGGTTGAATCTGACCCTACAGTGACCTCCAGACAGCTTTGAGGCTCCTGAGCACCAAGTAAGAGCACCAATAAGAGCTATGGCACCAAAGGGGGTTTTTATTAGCTCTGCTTTCAGGTGAGAAGGAGGAACCGACCAGGAACAGAGGATGGCAACTTTGCCCCCCAGGACATTAAAGTAAAACCAGTGTTTAAGAGAAAAATTACAGTGAAAAGAAGAAACTCTACATCATAGACCTTATGTGAGAAATACAAATTAACTGGATTCAGATCTATGGATTCATATGGAGACTGCCCTATGGATATTATAGAAAAGGCAAATGCTACAACTGTTGCCCATGATGAAGTGAACTGAGATTTAGGGTCCACAGGGTATGAATCACACATCTCCCCTTTCCTTACAAATTCTCTTTACATATACCCTAATTGAAAATATGTAAAAAACTAAAAATAACTATCCTTACACTCCACTGCAATTACTCAATCTGCAGGGAAACTCAGGACCCGGAGGATGGAGTGGCAACTAAATCACTGAACCTAAAAAGAAGGCTGGAAAGAGGGCAAGAGGCAGAAAATGTGGTGAAGGACACGGTTGGGGCAGAAACTTGTTTACTTTCTTAGGGACAAAACTAAGTCCTATAATGCTCTAGTACTACAGCTCCAACTAAAGCAGGGGCCACGAAACACCCTCAGCTCTTTCACCTGGCCACAAGTTTCCAAGGAACACTTAAGGAGTGGATAAAACCAGGCAAAGAATGGAGAGTTTTAGTTCCCACCTGAGTTTCACAGATACTCTCAGCTAATCTAATGCACCCGCTGTCCGTGCCAGTGCTCTTCAAGTCGATCCTGGCCTCCTCTCTCTCTCTTCAGCCTTCTAGCCACCTTCATCCTAAATCTGTGATTCATTTTTGAGCAAAGGTACCTGAATAGCACACTTCAGGTGACAGAGAGTTAAAGCTGCCACGCAGAAACAAACAATGTGAAGGACCTGGCAGAGACTCTGCAGGATACGTGCCTTTAGTTTCTTATTCTTAAACGTCCTTAGAAATCAAAGGCTTCTCCTAACAGTGTTATTAATAGAGTAGGGTCGTGGGTTCTGTTTTAGATCTGAAACCTCTCCCTGCATGTAAAATTGGCAAAATTCACTTAGGTCTCTGAGCCTCTTCCCCCACCTCCTGTTTTTAAGTGAAGTCCTCACTCTCAGCAAATCCCCAGCTTTCTACATCACAGGGAAAACCACAGGGATTAGGAAATGCCTCTACCTCATTTGGCCAACATCTCAAAATGCCATCTCAAACTGGAGCAGGGAAGGCTCAGCACCAAGACACTGAGAGCACCAGGCAGGGGCTGACTGTATTCACTGCTGGATACCAGCCACAGACCTGCTCGGATTTCCCCCATCTACACGCCCCTCGCTTCCCCAGCACCAGCCCTCACCCCTCAAAGAGGGCTCCATCCTTTCCTTTTCCCTTCACTGTCGGTCATCTGACATCACCTCTATCTGCCTTCTGCCGTCTTTATACGGTGCCTTTTCTCTCTTCAGCCATACTCGAGAAGCACAGACCACGTCGCCCCATGAATGACTCAGTGATGATGCTAAGAGGAAAACCCCCAGCCACCAAGCCTCCTGCTGCAGACAGATTTCCTCCTCTTCAGAGCATCGTTCTGTGGGTTTCCCATCACACTTTTCAGGTATTCAAAGCCTGCGGGGTGGGGTGGGGTGGTGGGGAGAATGTGCCAGAGGCATCCCTACGGTCATTAAAAAAGGTGGCCTCCAGCATCTGACCACTCATATACTTGCATACCGTTTGATGTCGCCTTAATCTCAAAGCTGGTCTCCAGCACTCAAGTGGATTTGCTACTTGTGAGAGCCAGGAACTGCAAGTGCGCTTGCCTCAAAGACTCGGGAGTCCAGTCCCGGGCAGGAAATAAAGTTCTAAGCCGCTTTGATGTGCTTCCTCTCCACTCTCCTCCCCAACGCGGGTCATTCGTCTCAGCCAAGGAAAAGACCACCTTACATGAACGGAACCAAACGCATCACACGTGGGAGCCTGCGGTCGACTCAGTACTCCGATGAGCTCCCCGGCCCCACCAATTTACTCACCATCAGATTAAGCTCAGCTGGGATCCCCATGTATTTTGCCGACTACGAAAGCTTATGTGGTACATACATTGGAGGAAGGGGGGTGGGAATGGACAGGGCACCCAGACCACGGAGAGTAAAACGCCTTGGCGACGCGGGGAGAGCTTGTTTCTTTTTTAAGCCACTCGTCTCAGACTGAAATATCAAGCCAGTTCAGGTCATTTCCTGAGTAGCACAACAAGTTAAAACAAGATCCAGAAAATCTATTTATCTTTAATTGTGCCGCCTCCAGACTGGGAGCGCGAGGCGGGTGGCGTGTAGAAAAGTGGGAGACGGGGAGGGAGGGGGATTTGTCGCAAAGCAAATGCCTAAGAAACCAGAGCTCCCAACCTCAGCTGCTTCTTACCTCACTCAGCTCGGCCGAGTTGTCGTTTCCATATTTCACGGCAACTCCAGAATTCATGACTGCACTTTTCAGAGCCGAGCTCCTCCTCCTCCAGGTCTCGGCGCTTACGAGTTGGGTTTAGCAGGCTGGATATCCACTGCTTGGTCCCCTCTGGCACATTTTAGTCTAGACAGCCATTTTCACCCAGGACAGTGGTGAAGCCCACACGAAGGATGCAGGCACTCCAAAAAGGAACAGAGCCGGCTCTCGTTTCACGGACGAGCCATTGCTGCAGAAGGCTGGGCGGCGAGGCGCGCTCGCAGCGGCCGGGCCGGCGCGGGGACCCGAGGCAGTGCCACGCTCAGCGCCGCCTCGCGTCTCCTATGGTGCCTCGCCGCCCCCCATGACCAGGCTGGAGGGCAACCCCGGCAGGATCCGGCCTCCCTGGAGGGCTTCCCGAAGAAACCAGGGCGGCGGGAGGAGGAAAATCCGCGTCTCGGGTTCCGGGGAGGGAAAGCAAGCTAAGAGAGCGCCGGAGCGCGGCTGCACTTCACGCTGAAGTTTCCCGTTTGAATCCTCGGGAGTTGTAAGTGCTCTGATTGAATACAGCTGTCTAGCTGCTGGCTACGGGGTGAGCGGAGGAGGCGGGGCCAGAAAGAGAAAAGGCGGGGGGAGGGGGGGAGGAGGCCGAGCAGAGGAGACCTCGCCGGGAGAGCAGGCATCCTTCCAGCTCCCTGCGATAGTAATTACAGGACCCAGGTCCAGGAGGAGAGAAGAAACAGGAAAAGCCACCTGAGTAATTGTGCAGAAAAATTAAAAAACAAAACCAAAAAAACTTCCCTCCTAGTAGCCACTTTCCATAATTTAAGAAGGTCAAGACAAATCTGAACACTGTACATTAGGCAGCGCTGTGCACTTCTCATGGTACATTAAGATTTTACAAGATTGTGGGGCGGTCATTTTCCCTGATCAGTCTAAAGTCGACACTGAGGGTGTAAATTCACCGTCAAACTCCCCCCCACCCACACCCCGGTAGATTACAATTTCTGCATGTTCTTAATAAAGATTAAGATGCTCCATCACATGAAAGACAGGCCCAAATTTCCCATCCCTCTCAAACTCAAGAGGCTGTTAAATTCAGTGGACTCCTGGAATCAGAGCTCCCCTGCAGCCTTGAGTTTCCCTGAGGTAAAAACATCCCTCTGGGGCTTCCCTGGTGGCACAGTGGTTGAGAGTCCGCCTGCCGATGCAGGGAACACGGGTTCGTGCCCCAGTCCGGAAAGCCCATGAGCCATGGCCACTGAGCCTGCGCGTCCGGAACCTGTGCTCCGCAACGGGAGAGGCCACAACAGTGAGAGGCCCGCGTACCGCAAAAACAAACAAACAAAAAAACATCCCTCTGTGTGTGGCAGGGTGGGAGGAAAGAGCGAGAATTTTTCCCTCCATAAAGGTTAAAGTCCCACTGAACTTGAGATGCACTGAAAAATCTTCTGATCCTTTAACAGTAGGTCTGCAGGATTGCTTTAAAAGCCTCATCAGTCACCTTCTACACAATGGGAACAAAATGTCTCCATCCCCAGCGACAGACCTTGGCACTTCCTGAAGCCTTCTATGAAAAAGCCATTAATTTCCAAGGCTGCTTTTTTTTTTTAATGAAGTAGGATATTTATTTTGCTCTTTAAGAAGAAGGAAAAAGCTTGACCGTTTGCATAGATCTTCTTACTCGTATGCCTTCCTGCTGAGTTCATTCATTGCCTGATGAAGGCTCTACTGGGATGAGGAAGAGTTGGCAGCTTTTTTGGAGCACCAGTCCCAAGTTCTGGGGCACTGCCAGACTAGAGCACATTAGGAGAAGCTCTTCAGCATGGGGAGGGTTTGGGAAGCCACATTATTTTACTTATTGAATTCATTAAAAACTGTTGAGAACTGTGTGCTTGAAGATGGGAGATGGTGGTGAAAGAATATAAAAATATAAAGAAGACTGAAACATCAACCCTGCCCATAAGGTGTTTATAGTCTCATATAAACAGAAATGACTATTCTAAATATAAATGGATACTTGCCATAAAAGCAGAACAAATTAAGACCTACAGCAGTTCAGAGGTGGGAAATAGGATTTTGGCTGGGTTGGGTGGGAGGAGAAGACTGTGAAGGACTCTTAGAAGAGGCAGCATGAGTTGATATTTGAAGAATGGCTGAGCCTAGCAGAGATGGGGAGTGAGGAGAAGGTATCCCATGATGTGGGCCCACTGTGAGAGAAAGTGTGGGTGGAGACTGGAATGTGTAAAGCACGTGTGGGGAATGGGAGATATTCCATTCTGGTCATGGAACCTGGATTAGATAAGTGAGTTGAAGCCAGATCATGGACAGTTTCGAGTGCCAGGCTAAAGAAATGGGCCTTCCGATTGGCAATGGAAAAAAAAAAAGCCTCTAAAGGTTTTCAAGCAAAGAAATAATAGGATCAGAGCTGTGCTTTTTTAGACATTCCAGTGGATTTGTATCACACTCATGAGTAACTAACATGAAGTCGAGTAGACTAGTGTTGAGTGTGATTCTGGTGTTTAAAGAAACATATTTTTCATACTAGATGGCCCTTAAAAACCAAGCAGATGACTTCATCTGGTGTTCAACCAAAAGAAAAGTGATCTGTTCCAAGAGTGGAGGAAAAATTGGCAGCACTGAACTTATTAAGAAGGAATATGTCTGCAGATTCTACTTTATGGACAGTGTAAGGCATTTTCAAGAGCAGTGTTGATTATATGAGATTTTCTTAAACAATGACATTAATACTTAGTCCCCACATAAGCTGGAACTCCACTACAATCTGGCATCTAAATGTGGTAAAGTGGAAGTAGGAAATGGACACGCCCATTGGACCATCCCAACAATCCAGCAAGTGGCTAAAAAGGCCTGAATTGAGTTGGGACAATGGAAAAGAACCAGAGGTTCATTTAAGATGTAAGAGGTTCTAATAGAAAGATAGTAAACAGAGACTGTAGTGGAAAGAGGAGAGCTTAAAAATGACTTGTAAAAAAAAAAAAAAAATGACTTGTAGATCTAGAACTTGACTGACTGGGGTTTTCAACAATGTTCTCAATAAAAATACGTATTCCAGAGAAGAAATAGGTTAAGGAGGAAACTACATTTGGGATACCATATGTTTGAAGCGACATCTTTGTAAGTTTGAGGTGGCATATTCAAGTGGAAATGTTTAGAAGGAAGCTTGAAATGGAGCTATAGAGGTAGGTCAAGGTTGTGATGGAGATGGAGGTTTGGGGTAACTCCTATTAGAATTATAAATAAAATCATGGAAACAGGTAAGGGTGCCAAAGAAGATAGGACAGAGAAGTGCTCTGAGGACATTATCTTAAGGAACATCTTTTTCATGGAGGGAAAAGAATAAAAGAAGAAATGGTAAGGGGGATTCCCTGGTGGTGCAGTGGTTGAGAATCTGCCTGCTAATGCAGGGGACACGGGTTCGAGCCCTGGTCTGGGAGGATCCCACATGCCGCGGAGCAACTAGGCCCATGAGCCACAACTACTGAGCCTGCACGTCTGGAGCCTGTGCTCCGCAACAAGAGAGGCCGCGACAGTGAGAGGCCCACGCACTGCTATGAAGAGTGGCCCCCGCTTGCCACAACTAGAGAAAGCCCTCGCACAGAAACGAAGACCAACACAGCAAAAATAAATAAATTAATTAATAAACTCCCACCCCCAACATCTTCAAAAAAAAAAAGAAATGGTAGGAAAGGCCAGTTAAAGAAACAGCAAGGTAACCAGGGGGACTCTGAGTCTGGGAGCCTAAGGGAGATGTCAAGACAGAAGGGAAAGCATCGATATTACATGCTATAGAGGGGGGAGAAGCCTGAAGACTGATAAAAGAGCACCTCTAAGACATTAATGTCCTTCAAAGATAAATCTCTACACAAGGAATGAAGAGGAACTAGGAGTAGTAACCATGTACTACTCTTTCCATAAATTTGATGGTGACTGCAAATTGAGAGATGGGAGAGTTTCTTCAGGTAGGTAAGCAATGTTGAGTAGAGGGTAGAATGACAATATTTGTAGTCTGGGGCTAAAGGAAAACCTGAGGATACAGAGGAAAGGAAGATGGAGCAAAGTTCTTGAAAAAGGAGGGAAGGAAAGGGCCAAGGACAAAAATAATGAGCTTAGCTTTGGAGTAGGCTTGGAGAGGAGGAGAATTCAGATGCTCCTTCCAAGGAGGCCAGGAATAGTTGGGAGAGCTGGAGAATTTATAGACTAGTAAAGAGAAGACTTCAGAGATACACGGTAACTAACAGCATTTGTTTGAAGAGCCATCCAACTTCCTCTGTGTGATTGTGGAGGGGTAATGAAGACTAATGAGAACTTAGCATCAAATTTTAACTTAATAACAGGAAGACCACAGAACTATCTGTCAGTGCAAGGAGAACAGAGTAGTTGTGATCCCCTCCCCTGAAATTGTTCAAGCAGAGGATCAAGGCTGGCGGGACACACTGAAAGCCAGTGGTATAGAGAGTAGAGCTTCATGCAATCAGGGAGAGTCCAAATCAGTTTTCTTCCAATCTAAGATTCCACGAAACGAAGATTTTTTTTTTTTTTTTGCATAGTTTAAATGTTTTGTGGTTTTTTTCCACCTCTTAGTTAGTTAGGAATCAGGCTGGGAATATCTACTATCAAGAAAGCTAAGATATTGTGGTAGACAAGAATGAAACTGGGTCAATGTCCTAAGTACGTTAGGAATGCAAGGAGTCCCTCAACGTGTCGCGTCAGCACACCAAAGGAGAATGAAAACCCACGTGCATTTCCAATATAATGAGAAAGAGGTTGCAAGATTAGTGCTCACTGTAGTTTACCAAGTATATAACTGCATGCCTGCAAATCCTTTCATACTGTGGCTGCCTCAGCATGACCCCCCTAGAAGAGCTTCTCCAAGTTCTGCTTCAGCAGAGTGCAAGCCCCTCTCCACAGAGGTGTGGACAGGAAGTGGCAGGGGAATTTATCAAGATGTGGGAGCAGGTCGGGTGAAGGAGGAAAACCCGTCTTCCAATTGGGCAATGACCTGGGTTCCCCTTATTTCTGGCCTTGTCTTCCCAAGAGGCTAATCTCTTCGCATCTGGTTTCTGCGAGAAGAAGAGGAGGCAGCGGTAGTTCCAGGAGCATTTCTGGGAAAGCAGAAGTTGCAGTTTGCATGAGTGGATGGGTCTGTGCACCGATCACATGCTGTAGCGCACTGGCATTGCCCTTCTGCTGTCAGGGGCAGGCTGGCCCCTCTATGTATGGCTGCTGACCTCAGTGAATTTCTACACAGTAGGGATTCTATTCCAGGTCTTCTCTGTACCCTACATTGGTAGTGAACATCAGATTCACTGAAGCAATCTTGGGTAAAAGTCTTGAACCTCCGGCATTAAGGAAATTGAACTTTGGGGCTGGCTGACCTAAGCCCTCGTCTCCACCCCCAGGGGGTCCAAGCCAGCCTTGCCCATCGCATGAGTCCACTGTGCTGAGTCACACTGTCCTCCTCCAGCCCACACAAGGAAACAAACTCCAAAATTGCCCCCTTCCCCCTTGAGTCTCTTAAGCTAAACCCAACTTAGATACCTCAGATTTTAGGAAGAAAGCAGCCTGGTTAAGCTACTTCACACGAAGGTGAAGAATACTCATAATCTTCTCAACCAAGCCCAAAGTATTTGCATTGTAAAGGAGGATGCTTTGAAATAGTGTGAAATTGGTGGGATTTCCTGAAGAAGAAAGTGACTTTTCAGAGGAAAGGGGGATTTCAGAACCCTGTGGAGATGCAGGAAGTCCCAATCCTCTGAGTCCCTGACAGTCATAAAAGTCAGGGAGCCCTCAAAGTATACACTCAAAAGAATTTCCTGCCCTAAATCTATAAGCCCACCCCCGTAAGTCCAGAAATGCTCTCCGTAACCCAACTCCTGTGGCCGTCCGTTCAGGCACCAAGCCAGGTGCGGAAAGCCAGGACTGAGTCCCTGGCTGTGAGCCACCAGCCAGCCTTAGTGGCCTACCCTATCAGACATCATTTGCTCCAGGTGCCACAACATAAAGCATTCAGGAAGCACTGCACTAGACGAGCTTGGCCTTGGTCTCTGTGTCCTCAGAGAACAATGTTAAAAACAATCATCTAGCCCGTCCCTGTGTTCCACTTATATTGGTGAGGATGTGTACAGCAAGTGTGTGGTGTTGATTCAAAAAAGAAAAGCACCCACTGTGTGCCAGACATTGTGCTGTGCCTTGGGATTCAGTGGTGTATGGGACAGGAAAAATCCTTGCTCTTACAAAGCTAGCATTCTTGGTGGAAAATGATTAATAAACAAATAAAGAAGATAGCTATAGTTTGTGATGGATGCTATAAAGGAATTAAACAGGAGCTACAATGAGGGAGAGCAGGCCCCTTAAATGAAGCAGTCAGAGAAGGCCTTGATGAGATGACATTTCAGCATGAAGGTCAAGAAGGAGCCCACTAGGCAGAAAGTGGGGGAAGATGGCCAGGCAGAAGGATGAGCAAGTGCAAAAATCCTGGGGCAGAAAAGGGCTTGAGCCTTTCCCATAAACTTCAAGTTTTTAATTTAATTTAAATTTCAACAAAAAAGTAGACACTATGATGGAACATGATGAAAAAATGATGGAGGAGCCCATGCAGTGTGTGTGTTGGCCATAGATTTCATTCTGTGTGCATAAAGATGCCACAGGAAGACTTTAAGCAGGGCAGAGATGTGATCCAATTTATGTTTTCAAAAAGTAAAATCTAGGGACTTTCCTGGTGGTCCAGTGATTAAGACTTCACCTTCCAGTACAGGGGGTGTGGGTTCCATCCCCGGTTGGGGAGTTAAGATCCCACATGCATCGTGGCCAAAAAACCAAAACAGGGCTTCCCTGGTGGCGCAGTGGTTGAGGTCCGCCTGCCAATGCAGGGGACGCGGGTTCATGCCCCGGTTCGGGAGGATCCCACGTGCCGCGGAGCAGCTGGGCCCGTGAGCCATGGCCGCTGGGCCTGCGCGTCCGGAGCCGGTGCTCCGCAGCGGGAGAGGCCACAGCGGTGAGAGGCCCGCATACCTCAAAAAAAAAAAAAAAAAAAAAATATCCAACAGCAGCAATATTGTAACAAATTCAATAGAAGACTTTAAAAATGGTCCACGTCAAAAAACAAATCTTTAAAAAAAAAGGTAAATCTATTCCTATACAAACTTTACCACTAGGTAACCTAAAAAAGTAGACAAAAGAAAGTTCCTCATTTACATGAGTATTCCTGCAAATAAACGAAGAATTGATAAAATTAGAATATCCCTATTTTGCAACCTCTAATGAATTAATAGATTTAGGCATAAAGCACAATGGCTACTAACATCACAAAAAGACATGCAATTAAACACATGACTTCTGATGGAAGAATACAATACCACCTATGAAGCCATCTTAGCAGTTTTTGACGTTAAGGAACATGTTACGTTAGCCACAGAGATGCAATCAGCAAAATCTAGACTATAACTCTACAGGGCAAACAATCTGGTTTTGTAAACATGTAAATTGAAAGGGGGAGAAAAAAAGCACATGAAGGAGTGAGATATCAATGGAAGGAGAACCCCAGAGACATATCAACCAGTTGCAGTATGTGCTCCTTATTGGGATCTTGATTCAAATAACCTGACTGTAAAAAATTATACTTTATGAGACATTCAGAAATATATTTTTTGAATATTTGATGCTATTTTAAATTATTAATGTTTAATGATATGTTAATGGCCTTGTGCTTATTTACAGATATATATTGAAATATTTAGGGGTGAAATGATATGATGTCTGGGATTTGTGTCAAAATCCTAGAGGAGTCAAGGAAATCAATGGGGTTTTCAATGAAACAGACTGCCATGAATTGATAACCGCTAAAGCTGGGTGACAGGTGTAGCTCGTGCTACTCTCTGTCCACTTGTGTATGTTTGAGAATCTTCATAATAAAAAGCCAAAAGAGGACAATTTTACCTTTATGTAAAGAATGGGTTGTAGCATCATAAATGTAGTAGAGCAAGGAAACTTGTTAAAAGCTATTATAGTTGTAAGAAGATGCCTGTGGCTTGAAACTCGGTAAAATCAATAAAGACGGTAAGAAATGGATGAACTTGAGATATATGATTTAGGTAAAACTGACACCAACTTGGTGAATAATTGGATGTAGGTAATGAGACAGAGAGAGGAATCAGGATGACCATCAATTTGGGGGTTAAACAATTGGGTGTGGGGAAGGACTGGGTTTGGGGGGATCAATGCTTCCACTTTAGACACATTAAGTTGGAGATTCCTATTTGACATTTAAGAGGATGCCAACAGCAGTTGGATAAATGAGTTTGGGGTTCAGGGGAGAGTCAGGCTAGACAAATGGATTTGGAAGTCATCAGCATATAGACTATAGTGGATGTTGAAAGCCACAAGAACACATAAGGTCACCTAGGGAGAGAGTGAGTAAAAAGATGCAGTCCCAGGACTTATCATTGAGATGCTCCAATATTTCCTGAGGATAGAGGAAGAGAATCCAGCAAGGAAGATCAAGAAAAAGTAACCAGTGACAAAGAGCAAAACTGAAGATAATGACATCATAGATACCAAGAGACCAGTGTGTCAAGGAGAGTTGCAACCTACGTGGAATGCTGCTGAGAGTTCAAGAAAGTGACAACAAAGAAGTGTCCTTTGGTAATGGAGATTACTGGGGACCTTGAGAGGAGCAATTTCATTAAGTGGTGGCGATGGATAGAAGCTAGATTAGTGTGGATTGAATAGTGACTAGGGAGTGAAAAAGTTGAAAGAGTACATGGAGGTAACTTTTGAGAAGCATGTTGCCCAAAGCCTTACTACTACTGAACAATCTGATGAGACCTTGAACCAGTCCTAACTTCCACTTCTGAACTTTTCTCCCTTTACTATGCCCCTTCAGTCAAGTTATCTTGGAATCCCTTGGCTGGGATTAGAGACTCTGAGTCGTTAGCACAGTGGACTCCTCCCTGGAGTGATAACTGTTCCATCATGCTGGGTCTTCACCTTACTGTTTATGAAATCAGCTATATCACTTTTAGACCCAATGACTTACTGCTGTGAAATAGATGGACTGCAGTAGATAATCTGTGTTTGAAATTTGCTAAGAAAAACCCACACACTTATGGTCAATTAATCTTCGACAAAGTAGCCAAGAATATACAATGGGAAAAAGACAGTCTCTTCAGCAAGTGGTGTTGGGAAAGTCGGAGAGCCGCATGTAAATCAATGAAGTTAGAACACACCCTCACACCATACACAAAAACAAACTCAAAATGGCTTAAACATAAGACATGACACCATAAAAATCCTAGAAGAGATCATAGGCAAAACATTTTCTGACATAAATCGTACCAAAGTTTAGGTCAGTCTCCCCAGGCAATAGAAATAAAAACAAAAATAAACAAATGGGACCTAATCAAACTTATAAGCTTTTGTACAGCAAAGGAAACCATAAACAAAATGAAAAGATAACCTACAGTCTGGGAGAAAATATTTGCAAACAATACAACTGACAAGGGCTTAATTTCCCAAATATACAAACAGCTTTTCAACTCAATAAAACAAACAACCCAATCAAAAATTGGGCAGAAAACTTAAATAGATATTTCTCCACAGAAGACATACAGATGGCCAATGGGCACATGAAAAGATGCTCAACATTGCTAATTATTAGAGAAATGCAAATCAAAACTACAGTGGGTATCACCTCACACCAGTCAGAATGGCCATCATTAAAAAGTCTACAAATAACAAATGCTGAAGAGGGTGTAGAGAAAAGGGAACCCTCTTGCACTGTTGGTGGGAATGTAAATTGATACAGCCACTATGGAGAACAGTATGGAGGTTCTTCAAAAAACTAAAAATAGAATTACCATATGATCCAGCAATCCCACTTCTGGGCATATATCTAGACAAAACTATAATTCAAAAAGATACATGTGCCCCTATGTTCATAGCAGCACTATTCACAATAGCCAAAACATGGAAACAACCTAAATGTCCATTGACAGGTGAATGGATAAAGAAGATATGGTACATACATACAATGGAATACTACTCAGCCATAAGAAAGAATGAAATAATGCCATTAGCAGCAACATGGATAGAACTAGAGATTATCATACTAAATGAAGTAAGTCAGAAAGACGAAGACAAGTACCATATGATATCACTTACATGTGGAATCTAAAATATGACACAAATGAACATATGTGAAAAACAGAAACAGATTCACAGACATAGAGAACAGACTTGTAGTTGCCAAAGGGGAGGGGAGGTGGGGGATGGATGGAGTGGGAGTTTGGGATTAGCAGATGCAAACTATTATATATAGAACAGATAAACAACAAGGTCCTACTGTATAGCACAGGGAAGTATATTCAATATCATCCTGTGATAAACCGTCACGGAAAAGAACATAAAAAGGAATGTATATATATATATATATGTATAACTGAGTCACTTTGCTGTACAGCAGAAATTAACACAACATTGTAAATCAACTATACTTCAATTAAAAAAAACAAAAAAATTTGCTAAGAAAGGAAATACTTGAAAACTATTTCCAGATTAAACCTCACACACAGAACAAACAAAGATCCAGCCTTCTCAACTGCAAATATAACTCATGCACAGAAAGCACCCCTGTGGTGTGTGTCGTCTCATTAATTACATTTACGGACTGTCTCACACCCGCCTAGGCATTCTACTAACCTAGAATCATTTGGCATCAAGATCCCTGACGTCATCAGTGGGGAATTCCTAGTTGAGATTCACAACCACATGCACGCATCATGTGATGCTTCAAAAACTTCTTCGCCGTCTGATAAGATGTTTTGGAGTCCAAAACTTAGTGTCTGTGTCATCTTGCCTTAAATGTTCAGAATATTAAAAAAAAATCTTTACTTATTTGTTAAGTTTCTCTAAACTATATCAAATTCTCTATGGAAAGGAAAAATAACCAGGGGAGATTAGGGATTTGGAAATCCAAGGAAGTAAATAAAAAGCCTTAAATCCTCCCAGGAGTACTTGCATATGGCCAGTCAGTCTCCTGGAGAGGAAAAAGAAAAAGAGATGCATGAAAATAGATGTAGTAAAATTTGGAGAAGTTGCTTAAATTAAATGAATTCCAAATGCCTGCCACTGTTATTTCTGGAGCTCTTTGGGAGGCTAAAACAACATCATTCCATTTCTCTTTTAGCTAGAATATGTTGCAGCAGCTGCCCAGAAGGGGCAAAGAGAGAATTAATATAATATAATGTCTCACAGACCTAATGACAAAGGAGGCAGTTCGCCTGGCATCATACCAAGCTGACAGATGAAGACGGAAGATCTGAGAGACAGGCTGGGGAAAGCCATCATCCTGGACTTGGAGTCAACTAAGTGCCACTGGCTGGACGCTCTGGTAGAGGTTTCCTATAGGGACACTCTGAGCCATGAGGAACAGGCTCTGCCTGTCTTGATAAGTCACCTTCCCTCTCCCAGCCATCCTCAATTGTTCTGCACAAGTGCCATGTGAGCTCAGACTTTCCCTTCAGAGCAAATGCTCTTTAATTGGCATGTCCAGCCACGATCCTTACTTGTGCTCCAGTTCATGTTTTTTCATGTGACTACCAGACACTTTTAAGTCTCGTCATCACTGTAAAGGATGTCTAAAACTAAACTTGTCATGTTCCACCAAAACCCAGGTTAAATTTCAGCTTGCACATTTCTGTAAATAGAATCACAGTTTCCAGTCAAATAAGTCTGGAGTCATTTTCAATTCCCTTCTCCTTCATCTCCTCTTCCAGGCATTTAGCCCTTTCTCCACTTGCTCTCCACTTTTCCTGATAGCAGCATCTTCCAGGCCTTATATATATATATATATTTTTTGGCCACGCCGTGCAACTTGCAGGATATTAATTCCCCAACCAGGGATTGAACCCAGGCCCAGTCAGTGAAAGCACCGAGTCCTTACCACCGGAGAATTCCCGGGCCTTGTCTTTTTATACATTGCTAACTGCACTTAATGATATGACTCAACTCCAAGTCATTCTGCATACTCTAGCCCAGCTATTTTTCTCCAAAATACAGCTTTCTTTCATGTCATTGTACAAGTAAATCTTTTTAAAGATATTTTATAAGCTTTATTGAAACACAATTCATATACCATAAAATTCACCTTTTAACATGTACAATTCTGTGGTTTTAGTAATATTCACAGAGTTGTGCAACCATCACCACTATCTACTTTAGAACATTTTCATCACCCCTCCCCCAAAGAAATCTATAGTCTTTAGTCATCATTCTCCATTTGTCCCAACCACCAATTTACTTTGTGTCTGTATGGATTTGCCCATTCTGGACAATTCATACAAATAAAATAAGACACTATGTCGCACCTTATATCTGTCTTCTTTCACTTAGCATAATAATTTTCAAGGTTCAACCATACTGTAGTATGTATCAGTATTTCATTCCTTTTTATTGCCAAATCATATTCCATTGTATGGTTATACCACATTTTGTTTATCCGTTCATCAGTGGATGGATATTTGTTTCCATTTTTTTTGGCTATTATGAATAACGTAGCCCTGAACACCTGTGAGCAGGTCTTTATATACGTACGTTGTCAGTTCTCTTGGGTATATGCCTAGGGATGGAACTGCTTGGTAATTTGGTAACTCTATGTTTAACATTTTGAGGAACTACCAAATTGTTTCCTGAACGGCTGCACCATTTCACATTCCCACCAACAATACAGGTAGGTTTCAATTTCTCTACAACCCTTGCCTACACTTATTGTCTGTGTTTTGATCTTTCTCTTCTCCAAAATCCTTCAGCATTTCTGGCCTTGATGGCTCCATTAAAGGCTAAGCTGTATGATGGTGAACTCAATTAAGTAAAGGGAAAACCAGGACTCATATGGCTGTGTCAGTATTAGAAAATGGAAACAATTCTGTTCCAGTTGGTAGATAACCACTGCCCCAAAACCAGAGAATGCCCACTCCCTGACCACTTGCTGCCCAGGCTGCCCCATTCCTACCTCTAAAAACCCTCAGACCTTTCCACAGTTTAGCAGCCATAGGACTAACACTTGGCACAATCAAGGGCTCTAGAACCTTTCTGCATTGCTATGGCTGGTCCCCGTTGTCAGGTATTTTGAATATCACCCCCGGAGAAAAGAGGTCATATTTCTTAAATGAAGACAGAATCAAAGAATAAAGTTATTATAGATACCCAATTACATGGTTCCATTAAACAATTATCATACTCTTAAAGCATTTCCTAACAGCATTTGAATCAGTATTCCCCAACCCCTTTACCACTCTCTGAATATGAAACCCACTGAACGTTCCACAGTCTTGACAATGCCAATCTCCCTTTCCAACACAAGTCCCTTACTGCTTGTGTTTCATTCCTGATCTTTTTAAGATTTCATGTTCCAGAACTAACCAAAATATCTGACTTATTTTCCCAGTTATTAGGAACACACCTCTTTGAATCATCATCAGACTCCTCTTGGCCCTTCAGAGCCTGTTCTGTGGAATTCTATGACGTGAGAAGGTATGCAAAGACCGCTGTCCACACTAATGAAAACTACCCTTATTTTTCCCTCACAGCCAAAATATTAAGATTTTTACCCCTTTCTTCACACAGCTGATGTTTAACTCGTTTCATTTCAAATTATTTTTCACACACCATTATCTGGCACCAGTGATAGAGAGGGAAATGAATCTCATGGGACATGAAAGCTAACCCTAAGATGCAAACACTTGTTATTTGGAGGAATTTGGAAATCTGAAGAGCAAGAAATGGATAACAATTTTAAACTAATTTCTTTTACTTTTCTTAAGGCAGGAATCTACTTCAAAAGTGAACATTCCTCTAGAGTCTTGAGACAGTGGCATCAAATTAATGCCTTTTCATATTCAAGAAATATTTAGTTATCAACTACAACATTCATGCATCTTGCTAGGTACTAGCAAGATAAGGGTGAAGAAAAACAGATGCCATCAGTGCCCTCAGTTGATCCTAGAGTCACGTTGTGGTAGAACACAAAGATGGCCCCATCTTCACAACTCCTTGGAAACATGTCTTTGCCTGCAACTTTGCAGTGCCCTCCCACTCTGATTCTAGATTTGTCCATGTGACTCAACTTGGGCCACTAGAATAGGCCAGAAGTAATGGTGTGCCTGTGCCACCTCAAGAGGTCATTTGTGTCTCCTCTTGAGCATCTGCCACTAACAGGTGATCCCTGAGGCAGCCTTCTGGAGGATGACAGACATGTGAGCTGTTGTCCCAGTCACCCAAACTGAGGCTTAGATCAGCAGTCAGCCAGCTGATCCCCAGATATTTGAGCTAGCCCGGCCTCTACAGCCAAGAGCAACAGTTGCCCTGCCAACCTGCCGCTGACCCCAGATACACGAGCAATAAACACTTACTGTCGAGTGCCAATGAGATTTTGTGGTATTTCATTACACAGCATTATGTGGCAACAGATAACTGATATATCACTTAATCATAAAAATGAACATAAGGGACTTCCCTGGTGGTCCAGTGGTAAAGAATCCACCTTTCAATGCAGGGGATGAGGGTTCAATCCCTGGTTGGGGAACTAAGATCCCACATGCTGTGGGGGCAACTAAGCCCGCGTGCCACAACTACTGAGCCCGCGCACCTCAACTAGAGAGCCTGCGTGCCGCAAACTACAGAGCCCATGCGCTCTGGAGCCCACGCGCCATAACTAGAGAGAGAAAACCTGCGGGCCGCAACTAGATAGAAGCCTGCGTGCCACAACGAAGAGCTGGCATGCTGCAATTAAGAGCTGGCACAGCCTAAATAAATAAATAATTTTTAAAAATGAACACAAACTCACAAGCTGCAGTATGTGCTCTTGAGGCAGGAGATAGATGGACCCCAGGCTGAGCAGCTGGAGTTTGTCCCCTGTGGACAGATACTCCAAGAAGAGGAGGAGGAGCTGAGCCCTGCCCAGATAAGAGACCACATGTTTCTCATTCTCAAGGTCAAGGAGACCTTCCCAACTACACACGTGCAGAAAGCCTCCTTGGGGGTCAAAAAGGGAATGATGTCAACCTACCCATAGGCCTCTTCACCAGAATCCATCTCGGCTAAGAGATGTGTGCACACACATGGGAGGACTCTGAGATGAACCAAATATGGACTCAGAACCAGGCAAAGCAAGATGACTGGCCAGAGGAAACCCGGAAAAAATGTCCCATATAAGTGATTCAAACTACCACGAGGGCGCGACTCTCCCTCTGAGCCCGCCTGTGTGTCTATCCATCTGTACTCTGTTTCCTCCTATAAACACTTTACTTGTTTCACTACCTGCCGTCATTGTGGGAATTCATTTCTACAAAGCCGAAGGGCCAGGGCTTTGTCACTGGTCACTGGTCTAGTGGCTAGGATTTGGTGCTCTCACTGCGGCAGCCTGACATCAATCTCTGGCCAGGAACTGAAATCCTGCTTCAAGCCTCTGCAGGCCAAGGCCACCCGAGATCACTCTGAAGAACATGAATACAGAAATAGGAGAGCACATGAGAGCTAGATCTAGTCTAGACTGGGTGGGGAAGGGAGGTCAAAGAACACTTCTTTACGGAAGACATGTGTGAGCTAAGATCTAAAGGATGCACAGAAGTTAACTAGGTGAAGAGTGGGGGGAAGAGTTGTCTAGGTCACTGGAGTGGCATGTGCAAAGGCCTTGCAGGGAAGGAGTACAGAATTTAAGTCACTAAGAAGACCAGTGTGACTGGAACATGGCGATAAAGGGGAGAGTGTAAAGCAATGAGGCCAGAATGATAGGCAGTGACTGGAGCAAGCAGACAGCCTTATTGAACACATGAAGGGTTTGCGACTTGATCCAAACAACAGTGAGAGCTACTGAGTGGTTATAAGATGGCAGTAACAGTGGTTCTTCTCATGTGCTCACCTAGCTGTGGAGTGGGTACAGGGTTTCTCACACAAACACCTTGTAATTTGCCCAATTTTTCAAGCTCACTCTAAAACAAGGATATCATTCATCCAGCCATTCATTCAATGAATATTTATTAAGAGGCTCCAATTTAGAACGAATATATGATTCAGAGATTAAATGAGTGAATGAGCCTGCACCGAGCAATCTAATAGGTACTGGAGAGACCCAGAGACAGGTCTCCTGTTCTTGATCTGCTCACGGTCTAGTAAGGGAGGTAGACATGAGAAAAAGACACCCTTTCGAGCCAGAGACATATGAACAATGTGCTTTAGACGTGGAGAGAAGGAGTATCTAATTCTGTGAGGGCCAAATTACACACACTGGAAGTAAGATGAGCTTGAGGAGTTGACAGTTCCGATTCCGAACTGAAAGCACCTGTCATACCTGACACTGATGGCTGAGTGGGTAGCTAGCTGGGCTGACGACAGGCTAGAAAGGGGAAGCAAACAAGGGGGAGAGATCCAGCGTACCTTCCTGTATGGAAGTCCATCTCCAAGTCACAGATCTGTTCAGAATTCAGCTATTTTCTTGGATTCCTATTGTTTTGGGATGTTCTTTGTGCATCCTCTAGTGGAAACCATAGTATGTGAGAAGATATCTATACTTCAAAATAGGTATTTCAGATTCTCTCAAAGCTCGTGAAGAGGCCCATATAAGAATGTTCCCTTTTTTATAAATTTATTTAATTTATTTATTTGGCTGTGTTGGGTCTTCGTTTCTGTGTGAGGGCTTCCTCTAGTTGCGGCGAGCGGGGGCCACTCTTCATCGCGGTGTGCGGGCCTCTCACTGTCATGGCCTCTCTTGTTGTGGAGCACAGGCTCCAGATGCGCAGGCTCAGTAGTTGTGGCTCATGGGCCCAGTTGCTCCGCGGCACGTGGGATCCTCCCGGACCAGGGCACGAACCCGTGTCCCCTGCATCGGCAGGCAGACTCTCAACCACTGCGCCATCCGGGAAGCCCAAGAATGTTTCTTTTTTAGAAAAAAAGATGAAATAAAATCAAAAGATGGGGCTTCCCTGGTGGCGCAGTGGTTGAGAGTCTGCCTGCCGATGCAGGGGACACGGGTTCGTGCCCTGGTCCGGGAGGATCCCACGTGCCGCGGAGCAACTGGGCCCATGAGCCATGGCCACTGAGCCTGCGCATCTGGAGCCTGTGCTCCACAACAAGAGAGGCCACAACAGTGAGAGGCCCGCGTACCGCAAAAAAAATCAAAAGATCATGGAGCTTCATTTTGCTTTTAACTGGCGTTTAAAATGATACAATAGGCAAACAAAAGGCCATTTTCCCAATTACAATATGGATGGACTTGAGAATGAAGGTTGGATAACTATAACCCCCTGTTCTAGAGATTTTTATGGGGACTCCGTTTTTCTGAAAGTCCTGATTTGCCCGTAATAGAAAGAGAGCACCTAAGTGTTGCTGGTGCCAGCAGTATCACCTGAGAGAACTGTTTTGCTCAGCCCCGCACTGCACGCAACCAGATGTTCTGAGTGGTGCTGTGCACATTTGCCACGGACCAGGAAAGAGCCTCACTAGGATTCTGAACTCTCCACATTCGGTCCCACTGGGCCATTATGTTCACTTCAACAGGTCAGTATGAAGATTCAGTTGGACCGTCTTAGTGCTCTTTCAAGGTTATGGCTCATTTTCGCCTTTGCTGATGGCCTTTGATTCCCATATTCCCTTTGTTTGCAGATTTAATCTGCCAGTGAGCTTTGTTCTCCACCAAGCAATAAAAAACTTTTGTAAAGAAATGCATTATAAGCTCTATTCAGTATTCATGTTCTTGGTAAATAAAGTTGGCAATTCTTATTATTAGATGAGGCTCTTCTAAGGTGAGGATTAAAAGATGTTAAATTATAAATCCCAAATTCAGCTCTGGTGCTCTCATTCCTACATCCTCATCCCTGCCCGGAAATCCCAAATTCCTAACAATATCCATGTCAGCAAACTTTCCTTCAATAGCAGTTCCCAAAGGTACTGTCCCTTTTATTGTTAGAATTACAAGCATATTCTTCCTATGCTGAATACAATTATTTATCTAGTGGCTGCCCAACAACTTATAGGTATTTGGTTAAACCTTATGAAATTAGTAAATAGCAGCATCAATTTTAAATAGTTCAACTTAATACCAAGTCCTGTGGCACAAAGCCAGTTTAGAAGGTCAAATTTGAAGTATGTAAGTTATTTGGATAGCATCCAGAGAGGTCAAATGCTCTTCATTTGACCTTTTGAAAAAATGACAGAAGATTGATTGGGATGATTGGATCCTTTCTCCTTGTAAAGTACCCAGACACTGCTGGGCACAAAGCAGACTCTTAGAAGATGTTTCTTCTACTAAGTAGGAGAATCTATTTAACATTAGTCATATTTACAATTGAAAGGGTATAGAGGTAACTTTGAGAACATTGCTTAAAGCCCTTTGCATTGCTAACTGAATTAAAATAACAGTAACAAATAACAAGAACAAAGGAAAAGATAAACATACAGGCCTCATCTGCAAGCAAAGGCAACTACCTACTCTTGATGGAAATGAATTCTCATAAGAGTTGAATATTGTCCTAGAGCTCATTTATATTTCTGTCATGATTCAATAAGTTCCAAGAGTGAAACTACATTTCACATGGCCCACGTGAGCCCTGGCACATCTAATCTACAATCTCCGCTTTTAATTTACATCTGAAAAATGAATGAATGAGCAACTACAGGGATATAAAAGGAAGGGTCACATAAACACAGTGCATAATTCTATTACACCTGATACCCAGCTCTGAACACATAAACTCCATTACATGTGCTGGCTTTGTATCAAAGAGGGTACACCAAACTGCTTTCTCATCCCACGGCAGACATGCGAAATCGGTCAAATAATAGCATTCAGCCCAACCCGCTGCCTTGATCATATATACATATATATATATATATATATATATATATATATATTTTTTTTTTTTTTCTAAAACCAAGTTTCATTTTAATAGCATTCCTTTTTAACTTAAGCAAAGCAAAATGGAAATAACACTGGAACAGATGCAAGAGTATGGTGAAAATGTCTTCTTGGACAAAGCTATTTTAATGAAAGCAACACTCCATGCAGTCTCCCTGATTCCTCCTCAGTATTCAACCATCCAAATTAGATTCCCTTCACTGGCTGTCTTCATCAGATTTCATGAAACTGGAGACTATCCAAAAGAAATAAAAGGTGAGGGTTTTCCTTAAAGCGGGGTGCTAGGTTTTGAACACAAACATTCAGATTAAGTGAAGGAACTTGATTAAACCCACAATTCAAGATAATGATGAACTGAATGCTGGCACTCAGCTGCCTGACACACTTTAGCATGTGAATTAAATTTTCTGTTAGCTAACGCACTTAAAAAAAAACTGTATTCAAACATCTCCCTTCAGGGAATTGGCTGTATGTGGAATTAACAGACCCTTGGGTCGACATGGAGCTTGGCTTGCAATTTCTGCGTGTGCTGGAAAAGTGAGTTTATTGCATTATATTAAAATGGACACTGGGAGACTTATTTGAACATATGACACTCTAATGGGCATGTCTATTTAATCATATGTGCCATCACTCAAATATATACAGGTGTACCAGCAGTTATTTTCATGAGCGATAATACCAAAAAGGGATGTGTACGGCCAGATGCTAAGGAAGGCACTTCAAATAAGGGGGTGAGTTCATGTGGCACTGATACGGAAAGAGCTGTCATGATGTATGACATGAATCCTCCTAAGCACATTCACAACTCTGTAGCAAAATGTTTTCCATAAAACCTTCATTCCACAAATAGAATTAAAAAATGAGATGGTAGCATATGGCCATGTAAATTTTAATTCAAGCCACATGTCTTCAACAATGCCAGTGTGGATGGGCTAAAGATGATGCAAATGGGGAAAGGTATACTATTAAGTTGGCTACCTCACAACACCCAGATGACCCAGCGATTCCAGAGCCACTGTGTGACTACCCAAAGGAAAAATATCATCAGAATCTAATATCAGCCTTCTTATTCACAGTCTATAGACATAAGATTTTACATAGCTTAAATATCACAAGATGCATAGGGAGACCTAAGTGCTTTATAAATCACATAAGGACAAACGGGAAGCAAACCAATTATAAAGATGGTGGAGACCAGATGATTTCCAGTTATTGATACTGCACTGTCGTGTTGGGAGATGGCTTGAGATGGATTTGTGAAGGAAATTAGATATAAATGATGAAGTCTTAAAGAGTTTAGTTAGCTGGAGAGTAGCTACATTTTGAATACATTCCTTTTTTTTTTAAAGCACTGTACTGCATAGTTTACATATATACATGGTATCATAGTTATTGCCATTTTGAGATGAAGACAATTAAAGCTCAGTGATGAAATAATTTCCCCAAAGTCACAAAGTTAGTTAAGTGCCTGAATAGAGATGTGAGTTCAAAGGCTATCTCATCTGATTCCAAAGCCTGTTCTTTTTCTACACAAGTGTTCACAAAGGTAGTCTTTCATGAATCACCTTTATAACTTTTACCAGACCATGTACCATGTGTGTTATAATCTACTTAATATTTTTTCTCTAATTCATAGATTTATACTTCATAGAATATTTATGTTAAAAGAAAGATTTATAATATTATTTTTTATTTTTTTTATTTTTTTATTTTTTTAATAATATTATTAATGGAAAATATCATTTGCCATAAGCAGAAGGCAACTGAAAAATTAATTAAATTCTGGCTAAACACCGTTGCCTACCCAAAGCTCAGAACCTGGGGTCTGCCTTTTCCTTATAAGGAGGGCTCAGACAGTAAAGAATTAAAGCACCAAAATGCGACTTTTCTCTTGATGTAAACAGAAGAACTGAAAGAGAACTAAAATGGGAATTCTGTTACTGTCCTGTGATACAGCCTTATCTGATGTGTGTGGCCCATGTGGTTATACCACTTGGAGTCGCTCTGCCTGCCACCTGTGGCCAGCTGGTCACGCCTGGGGAAGGAAACGTCATTGGCTGACCATTTTTGGTAAGGAAGACAGAAGGAAATTGATTGGATCCTATCTTTTTTTCAAATCAAAATTCAGCTCAAAAGAAACTATATCTCTGTTTCCATGTATGATTCAATTAAATTTTATATGTCACAGATCTCAGAGCAAACTAAAAATTAAACACAGGGCCAAATTCTTACAGGACACCAATGTCCCACGGCCTTGTCCTAGAGCATACTGAGTCTAGGAACTGTTGAGTATCCCTTGCCATGCTTCCTGGTTAAACTATTGCAGGACATCATCATGCGAGCCTCACTGGACCCCTCCTCCTTACAAAACTTCTTGGAGAAGATAGGCTAGAAGTTCTTAGGACCTTGCCTATTCCTGAGCAAAGCTGACTCAAAGAAAGGCCATTTGAGGCCAAAAGTCATTTCTCAGCATAATTCTGTCCTGATTTTCTCCTTACTTCTCTAAAAAGTACAGAATGACACAATGGCTATTAGAGTACCAGGAGCATCACCATAAAATACTAAAAAACTGACACCATGTATCAAACAGAATAACCAAGAGATATTTCTACATCCCTATCTCTAAAGTATTTTGTTTCCTAATCTTCTATACTTGACTCCTTAGCATATTTAACAAGTATATAAACTTCTGCAAAAATAAAAAAAAATTTTGGTTTTCTGTATGCACGTACTATGTTTTCCCAGAAAAACCTACATTCATGTGTACATATTCAAACCTACTATGTAGTAACACACACACACACACACACACACACACACACACACACACACACACAAGCTGTTTGTCTCAAAAAACTGAATTTCAGTAGCAGAGATGGCGATAGATCCTAAGTGAGAAATACATTGAAAATGGAAGAAATACAAATTCAGGTCATGTCAGGAAAACAGGATTTTCCTATGGTGATAAAATTATATATGAGGCAAGACTATTTAGAAAAATGCACCAGGGCTTCCCTGGTGGCACAGTGGTTGAGAATCTGCCTGCCAATGCAGGGGACAGGGGTTCGAGCCCTGGTCTGGGAAGATCCCACATGCCGTGGAGCAACTAGGCCCATGAGCCACAACTACTGAGCCTGTGCATCTGGAGCCTGTGCTCCACAACAAGAGAGGCTACGATAGTGAGAGGCCCGCGCACCGCGATGAAGAGTGGCCCCTGCTCACCGCAACTAGAGAAAGCCCTCACACAGAAATGAAGACCCAACAAAGCCAAAAATAAATAAAATTAAAAAAAAAAATGCACCAGACTCACCGCAAAAAAACAATTTAAATGTCACCCTGGGAGAAACAGAGTATTAACTGGCAAAGAAGCTTGATAATCTACAAGCCCTCTACTTACTCTGAATATTTATATTTGGAGAAATACATGTTTATTTTAGAATTAGGAGAGCATATTGCTTGTATCTTAAAATTTTCAGGAGCCAGCAACTAGTTTAGTTATTATCAGAGTTCCCTGACCAAACTATCACTTCAAAAAAAGTGGTTTGCACACACATCACACCCTCCTCTTTGCAATGTAAGGCTGGGCCCAGCACCTGGCACATGAACATTACTGAATGAAAACCATGGTACGTAGTATATAGGTGAGGTCTTGCTCTTAAATATAATATAATTTGGCCAGATTTTGGAAATGTGAAGAAAAATTTGACTTGAATGACAATCCATTCACCTCCCTCCAACAAGGTGTCAATATAGCACTAATGATGCTTTCTCAAATATTTTTAATATACTATCCACGCACTTCCTTAGTTGACACAATTATATCAACAGCTTTAGGAAATTCAATTGCTCTGATTTTCTAAAGCTAAATTTTCATTTAAAAGGAAAAGCATGGCCGTATGATATCTCATCATACACTCATGATTCAATCATCATTTTGCTCTATTTTAGTGACATGTCCTCAAGACAACTGAAACTGAAGCCTAAAATGTTAATGTGGAACAGGAACAAACTTACTTTTCGGTAAAGGTATGATTTTTAAAAACTATAAACAATTTTTTAACTATGTAGATAATGCTCACTGTAGGAGAATGATCATTTATTATGCAGGTAGTGTGCACTGCAGAAAAACTAAAAAATGCAAACGTGCAAAAGAGAAGAAACTAAAAATTACTAGTCACCTGATTGTGTCAACATAAACACTGTTTTCATGTTGGCAAGTAACCTTCTAGTATCCCTATGACTACATGTAATATATACTGGTTACAACTAAGATTTGTTTTTCTCAAATTAAAAAAAAAAATCAATTTATTTAAACTAACAAAACCCAAAACAGGTCACCTATTTCTCCGACTCCCCACCCTCTGCCCCTGGCAACCACAGTTCTCTGTATCTATGGGGTTAGTTTTATATATGTGTATATATATGTGTGTGTATATAAATATATATATACACACACATATATATACACATATATATATATATGCGTGTGTGTGTGTGTGTGTGTGTATTCCACATATAAGAGAGATCATATGGTATTCGTCTTTCTCTAACTTATTTCACTTGGCATAATGCCCTCGAGGTCTGTCCACATTGTCCCAAATGGCAAGGTTTAATTCTTTTTTATGAATGAATACTATTCAAATATATACTACAATTTCCTTATCAATTTATCCATCGATGGACACTTAGGTTGTTATTTATCCATCGATGGACGCTTAGGATGTTTCCTTACCTTGGCTATTGTAAATAATTCCACTATGAACATAGGTGTGCAGATATCTTTTCAAATTAGTTTTTCTTTTCTTTGGATAAATACCTAGAATTGAAATTGCTGGATCATATGGTAGTTCTATTTTCAATTTTTTGAGGAACTTCCATACTATTTTCCATAGAGGCTACACCAATTTACATTCCCACCAACTGTGCATGAGGGTTCCCTTTTTTTGGCATCCTCGCCGACACTTGTTATTTCTAGTCTTTTTGATAATAGCCTTTCTAACAGGTGTGAGGTGATATCTCATTGTGGTTTTTTTGTTTTTTTGCAGTACGGGGGCCTCTCACTTTTGTGGCCTCTCCCGTTACGGAGCACAGGCTCTGGACGCACAGGCTCAGCAGCCATGGCTCACGGGCCCAGCCGCTCCATGGCATGTGGGATCTTCCTGGACCAGGGCACGAACCCATGTCCCCTGCATTGGCAGGCGGACTCTCAACCACTGCACCACCAGGGAAGCCCCTCATTGTGGTTTTGATTTGCATTTCCCTGATAATTAATGATGTAGAGCATCTTTTCATGTACCTGTATGTCTTCTTTAGAAAAATGTCTGTTCAGATCTTCTGCTCATTTTAAAAATTGAATTATTTGGGTTTTTTTTGCTCTTAAGTTGCATGAATTCTTTATATATTTTGGATATTAGCCTCATTAGATATATGACTTGCAAATATTCTCCCATTTGGTAGGTTGCTTTTTCATTTTGTTAATGGTTTCCTTTGCTGTGAAGAAGCTTTTAGCTTGGTGTAGTCACTTATTTATTTTTGCTTTTGTTGCTTTTGCTTTTGGTGTCAAATTTTAAAAAGTCATCACCAAGACCTATGTCAAGGAGGTTACTGCCTATGTTTTCTTTTAGGACTTTTATGGTTTCAGGTCTTACATTCAAGCCTTTAATTCATTTTGAGTCAGATTCTGTGTATGCTGTAAGACAGTGGTCCAGTTTATTATTTTGCATGTGGCCATCCAATTTTCCCAACACCGTTTATTGAAAAGATTGTCCTTTTCCTATTGTATATTCTTGGCTCCTTTGTTGTAAATTAATTGACCATAAGTGTGTGAGTTTATTTCTGGGCTCTCTGTATTCTGTTCCTTTGAACTATGTGTCTGTTTTTATGCTAATAAGATCCCGTTGTAATTACTATAGCTTTGTAATAGATTTTGAAATCAGGGAGCATGATGACTCCAGCTTTCTTTCTTCTTTCTCAAGATTGCTTTAGCTATTTGGGGTCTTTTATAGTTCCCTACAAATTTTAGGATGTTTTTGTTCTATTTCTGTGAAAAATGCCATTGGAATTTTGATAGGGATTGCAATGAATCTGTAGAGTGCTTTGGGTAGCATGGTAATTTTAGCAATATTAATTCTTCCTATCATAAGCATGAAATATTTTTCCATTTATTTGTGTCTTCTTCAATTTCTTTCATTAATGTCTTGTAGTTTTCAACATACAGATCTTTCATCCCTTTGGTTAAATTTAATCCTAAATATTCTATTCTTTTTGATGCAATTGTTTTCTTAAATTCTCTTTCTGATAGTTCTTTGTTAGTGTGTAGAAATTCAACAGATTTTATGTATTGATTTTGTATCCTGAAAATTTACTGAATTCATTTATTAGTTCCAACAGTTTTTTGATGGAGTCTTTAGGATTTTCTATATGTAATAGCATTCAACTTCAAATAGTGACAATTTTACTTTTTCCTTTCCAATTTGGATTCCTTTTATTTCTTTTTCTTGCCTAATTGCTCTGGCTAGGGCTTCCAATACCATGTTGAATAAAAGTGGTAAGAATGTGTACATATGTACAATCCTTGTCTTGTTCTGGATCTTAGTGGAAAAGCTTTCAGCTTTTCACCATTGAGTGTGATGTTAGCTGTAGACTTGTCACATATGACCTTTATTACATTGAGGTAAGTTCCCTCTATACCCACGTTGTTGAGAGTTTTTATTGTGAATGGATGTTGAATTTTGTCAAAAGCTGTTTCTGCATCGCTTGAGATGATCATATGATTTTCATCCTTCATTTTGTTAATGTGATGTATCACACTGACTGATTTATGGATGTTGAAGCATCCCTGCATCCCTGGAATAAATCCCTCTTGATTGTGGTGTATTACTGTATTGCTATCCTATTACTGTATTGCTAAATTTGGTTTGCTAATATTTTGATGAGAATTTCCACATCTCTGTTCATCAGGGATACTGGCCTGTAATTTTCTTTCCTTGAGCCATCCTTGTCTGGTTTTGGTTTCAGGGTAATGCTGGCCTTGTAAAATGAGTTTGGAAGATTTCTGGTTCAAGATGGTGACAAGCCCTAAACACATTTGGCTTTGAAAAACAACAAGGCTTGTGTTCTGAGACCTACAAGACTCTAGCCATCTGAGAAGCCATTCTTAAAGGGCTCAAGTGCTTGGACTCACCTATCCCTGGGCCCACTTCAGAGGCAGCCGATGGCGCTCAGACTTAGTAAAGGAGGCTCACCTGCTAATATAAAAGCATTGGTCTGAGGGGCAGGCATCTAATTCAACAATCTCTGGGATGGAGACTGGTGGGCACTGTATTTGCATTCTCCCTTTGCTGTGCTCCAGAGCACCAGTGTCTCCTAAAGGGGAGCTTTTGCAAGTATCTGGTGCCCCAGTTTTTAAGACTGCCACCTAGGGGATGGCTCTTGACTGCCCACCCTGGAAGCCAGGGGAGCTTGAGTTCCTGGTCCCATGGGGGTATAATAATTGATGTCACTCAGAAAGGAGTTAATATCCCTGTCTGTTGCTCCAGTTTTTGTGACTGCTGCCAGGGGACAACTCTACATTGCCTGGCACTGGTGTCCACTGGGACTTACACTCGTGGGTCCCCTAGGATTGGGACCAACGGAAAAAGTGCTCTTAAACAGCTATGACATCCAGGGCACAGCAAGAAGTAGCAGGCTCAGGAGCTTGGTCTTTCTGTGAAGAAGGCCTTCTAGCTGATGATCATGACTGTGGCCTGAGGGAAAGGCTTCTGGCTAGGCATACACCTTGGGGCCACTCTAATCCTTCCCAGAGACCTCAGAGGGTGGGCACTAACTCTGCACTCACCCTCTGCCACACTCCAGAGTGTCAGAGTCTCCTGGAGGGGAGTTTTACATGCACCTGGTATCCTGGTTTTGTGTTTGGTGCCCTGGTTTTTGTGACTGCTGCCCAGGGAATGCCCATTGATCATTTACCTCTGGTGGCCAGTGAGGCTTATGCTACAGTCTCACAGGACTGTATATATTTGAATACTTTTAAAAGCTGATGCCTGAGTGTCTGACTTTCAGTCAAATTGAATGTAGGTGCTGAATGCCTTCCCTCTGGGACATTGAGAGCTGTTGGCACATCCTGAGCTACTTGGAGCTATTAAAAATATAAAAGACTGCTTGGACAAGCACAGAGTTTTGAGAGACAACCATGAGCTGAGGCAGGGTTGAATGAGAACGTTCATCTCCTACACAAGGCCACTCCTTCAAGATGGGACGAAGTGGTTGTTTCATCTACTGTATAGAAACCACCATAAAGAATCAAAGAGAGGAATATGTTCCAAATGAAAGAATAAGATAAGGTCTTAATGAAATGGAGATAATAATTTACCAGATAAAAAGTTCAAAATATTTGTTATAAAGATACTCACTGAACTGGAGAGAAGAATGAATGAACACAGTGAGAATTTCAACAAAAAGATGGAAAATATAAGAAACTACCAAATGGAAGTCACAGAGCTAAAGAATACAAAAACTAAACAAAAAATACACTAGAGGAGTTTAAGAGCAGACTAGATGAAGGAGAAGAAAGGATCAGTTAACTCAAAGAAGGCAGTAAAACTCACTCAACCAGAGCAGCAAAAGGAAAAAAGAATGAAAAAAAGTGAAAATAGCTTAAGAGACTTATGGAATAACATCAAATGGACCAATATTCACATCATAGGGCTCCCAGAAAGAGAAGAGAGAAAGGGGCAGAAATCTCATTTGAAGTAATAATGACTGAAAACTTCCCTAACCCGGGGAAGGAAACAGACATCCAGATCTAGGAAGCCCAAAGAGTTCCAAATAAAAGGATGCCAAAAAGATCCACACCAAAACACATTATAATTAAAACGTCAAAAGTTAAAAGACAAGGAGAGAATATTAAAAGCAGCAAGAGAAAAACAGCCTGTTAGGTACAAAGGAACCCCCATAAAGCTAGCAGCAGATTTTTCAGCAGAAACTTTGCAGGCCAGAAGGCAGTGGCATGAAATATTCAAAGTGCTGAATGAAAAAAACTTCTAACCAAGAATACTCTATTTGGCAAAGTTGTTGTCAGAAGTGAAGAAGAGATAGAGTTTTCCAGACAAGAAAAAGCTAAAGGAGTTCATCACCACTAAAGCAGCCTTACAAGACATGTTAAATGAATGCCTTTAAGTTGAAAAGAAAGGGAACTGATTAGTAACAAGAACACATATAATACAATAAATCTTACTGGAAAGGTCAATATATAGTAAAGGTAATGGATTAATCACTTATAAAGCTGGTTTGAAAGTTAAACAAAAATAGTTAAAATAACTATGATTAAAATAATCAGTTAAGGTGTACACAAGATAAAAAGATGAAAAAAACCCCATAAAACATGGGAGGGGAGAGTAATAATGTTGAACTTTACAGTGGAATCAAACTTAAGTTGTTATCAACTTAAAATAGACTGTGATAAATATAAGTTGTTATACGTAAGCTTCATGGTAACCAAAAAGCAAAAATCTGTAGTAAAAATACAAAAGGTAAGAAAGAAATACAAATATACCACTAAAGAAAGTCATCAAACCACAAAGGAAGAGAGCAAGAGGAAAAGAAAGGAACAGAGAGGAACCACAAGAAAGCCAGAAAACAATAAACAGAATGGTAATAAGCACATACTTATCAATAATTACTTTAACTATAAATGGATTAAAATCTCCAATCAAAGACATAGAGTTGATGAATGGCTAAAAAGAAAAAGACATGTCTATACACTGCTTACAAGAGACCTGCTATATCTTTTTTTAACTTTTTTTACAATAACATTTTTTAACATCTTTATTGGAGTATAATTGCTTTACAATGGTGTGTTAGTTTCTGCTTTATAACAAAGTGAATCATTATGCATACACATATACCCCATTTCTCTTCCCACTTGCGTCTCCCTCCCACTCTCCCTATCCCACCCTTCTAGGTGGACACAAAGCACGGAGCTGATCTCCCTGTGCTATGCAGCTGCTTCCCACTAGCTATCTGTTTTACATTTGGTAGTGTATATATGTCCATGTCAGTCTCTCACTTTGTCCCAGCTTACCCTTCACCCTCCCTGTGTCCTCAAGTCCATTCTCTATGTCTGCATCTTTATTCCTGTCCTGCCCCTAGGTTCTTCAGAACATTTTTTTTTTTTTTTTAGATTCCATATATATGTGTTAGTATATGGTATTTGTTTTTCTTACTTCACTCTGTATGACAGGCTCTAGGTCCATCCACCTCACTACAAATAACTCAATTTCATTTCTTTTTATGCTGAATAATATTCCATTGTATATATGTGCCACATCTTCTTTATCCATTCATATGTCGATGGACATTTAGGTTGCTTCTATGTCCTGGCTATTGTAAATAGAGCTGCAATGAATATCGTGGTACATGACTCTTTGAATTATGGTTTTCTCAGGGTATATACCCAATAGTGGGATTGCTAGGTCATATGGTAGTTCTATTTTTAGTTTTTTAAGGAACCTCCACACTGTTCTCCATAGTAGCTGAATCAACTTACATTCCCACCAACAGTGCAAGAGGGTTCCCTTTTCTCCACACCCTCTCCAGCATTTATTGTTCGTAGATTTTTTGATGATGGCCATTCTGACCGGTGTGAGGTGATACCTCATTGTAGTTTTGATTTGCATTTCTATAATGATTAGTGATGTTGAGAATCCTTTCATGTGTTTGTTGGCAATCCGTATATCTTCTTTGGAGAAATGTCTATTCAGGTCTTCTGCCCATTTTTGGAATGGGTTGTTTGTTTTTTGATATTGAGCTACATGAGCTGCTTGTATATCTTGGAGATGAATCCTTTGTCAGTTGCTTCATTTGCAAATATTTTCTCCCATTCTGAGGGTTGCCTTTTTGTCTTGGTTATGGTTTCCTTTGCTATGTAAAAACTTCTAAATTTCATTAGGTCCCATTTGTTTATTTTTGTTTTCATTTCCATTTCTCTAGGAGGTGGGTCAAAAAGGATCTCGCTATGATTTATGTCATAGAGTCTTCTGCTTATGTTTTCCTCTAAGAGTTTGATAGTGTCTGGCCTTACATTTAGGTCTTTAATCCATTTTGAATTTATTTTTGTGTATGGTGTTAGGGAGTGTTCTAATTTCATTCTTTTACATGTAGCTGTCCAGTTTTACCAGCACCACTTATTGAAGAGACTGTCTTTTCTCCATTGTATATCCTTGCCTCCTTTATCAAAAACAAGGTGACCATATGTGCATGAGTTTTTCTCTCGGCTCTCTATCCTGTTCCATTGATCTATATTTCTGTATTTGTGCCAGTATCATACTGTCCTGATGATTGTAGCTTTGCAGTAAAGTCTGAATTCAGGGAGTCTGATTCCTCCAGCTCCATTTTTCTTTCTCAAGATTTCTTTGGCTATTTGGGGTCTTTTATGTTTCCATACAAACTGTGAAATTTTTGGTTCTAGTTCTGTGAAAAATGCCATTGGTAGTGATAGGGATTGCACTGAATCTATAGATTGCTTTGGATAGTATAGTCATTTTCACAATGTTGATTCTTCCAATCCAAGAACATGGTATATCTCTCCATCTGTTTGTATCATCTTTAATTTCTTTCATCAGTGTCTTATAGTTTTCTGCATATAGGTCTTTTGTCTCCTTAGTTAGGTTTATTCCTAGGTATTTTATTCTTTTTGTTGCAATGGTAAATGGGAGTGTTTCCTTAATTTCTCTTTCAGATTTTTTATCATTAGTGTATAAGAATGCAAGAAATTTCTGTGCATTAATTTTGTACCCTGTTACATTACCAAATTCACTGATTAGCTCTAGTAGTTTTCTGGTAGCATCTTTAGGAGTCTTTATGTATAGTATCATGTCATCTGCAAACATGACAGTTTTACTTCTTCTTTCTGATTTGGATTCCTTTTATTTCTTTTTCTTCTCTGATTGCTGTGGCTAAAACTTCCAAAACTGTGTTGAATAACAGTGGTGAGAGTGGGCAACCTTGTCTTGTTCCTGATCTTAGTGGAAATGGTTTCAACTTTTCACCATTGAGAACGATGTTGGCTGTGGGTTTGTCATATATGGCCTTTATTATGTTGAGGTAAGTTCCCTCTATGCCTACTTTCTGGAGGGTTTTTATCATAAATGGCTGTTGAATTTTGTCACAAGCTTTTTCTGCATCTACTGAGATGATCATATGGTTTTCATCCTGCAATTTGTTAATATGGTGTATCACACTGATTGATTTACGTATATTGAAGAATCCTTGCATTCCTGGGATAAACCCCACTTGATCATGGTGTATGATCCTCTTAATGTGCTGTTGGATTCTGTTTGCTAGAATTATGTTGAGGATGTTTGCATCTATGTTCATCAGTGATATTGGCCTGTAGTCTTTTTTTGTGACATCTTTGTCTGGTTTTGGTATCAGGGTGATGGTGGCCTTTTAGAATGAGTTTGGGAGTGTTCCTCCCTCTGCTATATTTTGGAAGAGTTTGAGAAGGATAGGTGTTAGCTCTTCTCTAAATGTTTGATAGAATCCACCTGTGAAGCCATCTGGTCCTGGGTTTTTGTTTGTTGGAAGAGTTTTAATCACAGTTTCAATTTCAGTGTTTGTGATTGGTTTCTATTTTATGTTTCTTCCTGGTTCAGTCTCGGAAGGTTGTGCTTTTCTAAGAATTTGTCCATTTCTTCCAGGTTGTCCACTTTGTGGGCATATAGTTGTCCACAATGGACATATAGTTGCTTGTAGTAATCTCTAATGATCCTTTGTATTTCTGCAGTGTAGGTTGTTACTTGTCCTTTTTCATTTCTAATTCTATTGATTTGAGTCTTCTCCCTTTTTTTCTTGATGAGTCTGGCTAATGGTTTATCAATTTTGTTTATGTTCTCAAAGAACCAGCTTTTAGATTTATTCATCTTTGCTATTGTTTCCTTCATTTCTTTTTCATTTATTTCTGATCTGATCTTTATGATTTCTTTCCTTCTGCTAACTTTGGGGGTTTTTTTGTTCTTCTTTCTCTAATTGCTTTAGGTTTAAGGTTAGGTTGTTTATTTGAGATGTTTCTTGTTTCTTGAGGTAGGATTGTATTGCTATAAACTTCCCTCTTAGAACTGCTTTTGCTGCATCCCATAGGTTTTGGGTCGTGGTGTTTTCATTGTCATTTGTTTCTAGGTATTTTTTGACTTCCTCTTTGATTTCTTCTGTGATCTCTTGGTTATTTAGTAGTGTACTGTTTAGCCTCCATGTGTTTGTATGTTTTACAGATTTTTTCCTGTAATTGATATCTAGTCTCAAAGAGACTCACTTTAGATTTAAGGACACACAGAGACTGAAAGTGAAAGATAGGAAGAAGATATTCCATGCAAATAGAAACGAAAAGAAAACGGGAATAGCTATACTTATATCAGACAAAATAGACTTTAAAACAAAGACCGTAATAAGAGACAAAGAAGGCCATTACATAATGATAAAGCGGTCAATCCAACAAGAAGATATAACATTTGTAAATATTTACATAACTAACATAGGAGCACCTAAGTGTACAAAGCAAATATTAATAGATCTAAAGAGAGAAATAGAGATGAATACAATAATAATAGGAGACTTTAATACCCCACTACATCAATGTATTGATCATACAGACAGAAAATCAATAAGGCACCATCAGCTTTAAATGACACGTTAGACCATATGTACTTAACAGGTATTTAAGAGTGTTCCATCCAAAAGCAACAGAATACACATTCTGCTCAAGTGCACATGGAACATTTTCCAAGATAGATCATATGTTAGGCCACAATAGAAGTCTTAATAAATTTAAAAGGACTGAAATCATCATCAAGTATCTTTTCCAACCACAATGGTATGAAACTAGACATTAATTACATGAAGAAAATTGGATCCACAAATATGTGGAGATTAAACAACATGATAGTGAACAACCAACGGGTCAAAAAAAGAAATCAAAAGAGATACAAAAAATACCTTGAGACAAATGAAATGTAAATGTAATATACCAAAATTTATGGGATGCAGCAAAAGCAGTTGTAAGAGGGAAGTTCATAGTGATAAATGTGTATCTCAAGAAACAAGAAAAGTCTCAAATAAGTAACCTAAGTTTATCCCTGAAGGAACTAGAAAAAGAAGAACAAATGAAGCCCCATGTTAGTAGAAGGAAGGAAATAACAAAGATTGGAGCAGAAAAAAATGAAATAGAGACTAAAAAGACAATAGAAAAGGTCAATGAAACTAAAAGTTAGTTCTTTGAAAAGATAAACAAAACTGAAAATCTCTGAGCTAGTTTTCCCAGGAAAAAAAGAGAGGACACAAATGAATAACATCAGAAATGAAGGAGGAGATATTAAACTCATACCACAGAAATACAAATGATCATAAGAGACTACAATGAACAACTCTACACTAACAAATTGGACAACCTAGAAGAAATGGATAAATTTCTAGTAACATAGAATGTACCAAGACTGAATCATGATGAAATAGAAAATCTGAACAAACCAATTACTTATAAGAAGATAAAATCAGTGATCTAAAACAAAAGTCCAGAAGCAGATGGCTTCACTGGTGAATTCTACCAAAGATTCAAAGAAGAATGAATACCAATCCTTCTCAAACTCTTCTAAAATAAAGACTAAAAATTTAGAAGATTTTTTCTTCTCCATTATAAAAACCTTAGATGCTGGTTTTAGGTAGCTTTGAACACACAGAAAATGTAAAGAAAAAAATAAATGGAACCAATAATACTACCTCTATTTCTTTCTGAGAATCCTAAGGCAGCTGGAAACTCATTCAAGTCTGCAGCTGTCACTCTGAGCTGCCATTTTACAAATACTCATTTCCTTAATTTCATCCTACCCCCTTAGCTCACTCGAAAAGGAAAATAAATGTTGAGGACTGTTCCCTACTTTATTTTTCTTTCTTTATTGAAGTATGGTTGATTTACAATGCTTCAGGTGTACAGCAAAATGATTCAGTTATATATATACATACACACACACATATACATATATATATCCTTTTTCAGATTCTTTTCCATTATGAGTTATTAGAAAATATTGAATATAGTTCCCTGTGCTATTCAGTAGGTCCCTATTGTTTATCTATTTTATATATAGTAGTGTGTACCTGTTAATCCCAAATTCCCAATTTATCCCTTCCCCGCTTTTCCCCTTTAGTAACCATAAGTTTGTTTTCAATGTCTGTGAGTCTATCTATGTTTTGTATATAAGTTCATTTGTAACATTTTTTTAGATTCCACATATAAGTGATATCATATCATATTTGTCTTTCTCTGGAGGACTGTTCCCTTTGTAGAGGGTTCTCACACCATTTTTATACTTCACATTAAGATAAATAAGGTATAGGGGATAGGAAAAAGAGGTTCCTTCTCACCACAAATCCTAGTCAACAACTCCCCTTTATAATATATTGTAGGGTCAGTACTAGTAATTCATACAATAAGTATGTTCAAACTGAATTTTCAACCTCAAAACAAAACCTATCTAGACAAACATATTAAATTCTGGTTGTCCTGGTTGCCTAAGTTTCTCTCATTATATTTCTAATGACCCAAGTCCAAGTTTTAAGTAAAAATTCTTCCACTTCTGGACATTAGCCATCCTTATTCTCATATTATTCCTTGGCCTTCCCTGAAAAGTCTTTTGTTGCTATCTTAGGCAATCGCCCAGAATCATGAGTGCTGTAAGCCCAGGAAAACTTAAATCTCAGTGTTAATCTTCAATATTTTACTGAACAACTAAAATCCATTTACTTAATGGAAAGTATTACCATGCATGATGCTGTTCCAATTGAGGTTTAATTAATTTGAAGGCAGATTCAACTTTTAAGAGCATAAACATGTATTTTGCTTAAAAAGGAGCCACTACAGTTAAATTTCACAGGAATTTTTAAACATCCATCCATAGCCAACTCTGATATGGTTTTACCACTCTGATACTACAGTTACCTGTTTGGATTCTTTGGAAATATTTTTAGCCAACAGGGTCTAACAGAGACATGATATTAATGTATCTAAACTCTGGAAAGCTGTGGTGAAATTGGGAATTTGGACTGCATTATAAAAAGGTAACCTGAGATGCCTCTGGGTGTGTGGGGGGCAGGGCGGGAGAGGGAAGGCAATGAGCAAATACATGAATTAGGGTTTCATTTACGCCTTTGGTTGTAAACTAGATGTTTTGTCTTGATTAAATCCATTAGTGGACACAAGTGGAGATGTGTTTGAATGTGATATGGTTTGAATTTCTCACAGCTAACTATGAGTCAAAACTAGGGACATGAGTAATATGGGCCCACAGAAGAACCCAGCCAGAACCAGGACTGCCTGTTTAAAGGTTACATCTGGTTTCATAGTAAAGGGGAAGTATGATTATTATAGAAATCACCATGTATTATTTATATATCGTTTTGGTGCCATATTAAGTTTGTTTGTTTTTTGCTGCGTTGGGTCTTCGTTGCTCCTCACGGGCTTTCTCTGGTTGTGGGGAGTGGGGACTACTCTTCGTTGCAGTGCATGGGCTTCTCATTGCGGTGGCTTCTCTTGTTGCGGAGCCATGGGCTCTAGGCATGAGGGCTTCAGCAGTTGTGGCACGTGGGCTCAGTAGTTGTGGTTTGTGGGCTCTAGAGCACAGGCTCAGCAGTTGTGCCACACGGGCTTAGTTTCTCCGTGACATGTGGGATCTTCCTGGACCAGGGCTTGAACCCCTGTCCCCTACACTGGCAGGTGGATTCTTAACCACTGCGCCACCAGGGAAGTCCCCATATTAAGTTTATAGAGAATTTTCTATGGTTCTCACTACAGAGTATGGATTTGGTCATTCCCAACACTATTTTTATCATCTTCATAAATTCCCATGCTAATGAACTCCTTCAAGTATTGTTAAATGTAAGATATCTGAATTGGGTTGGACTATATCAGACTATTTAGAATTAAGATTCTGTAAATAGTCCCTCATTTAAGAATTCTGTCTTAGTAATGCTGATTTCTATAATGGAATGAAAATGTAATATCCTAGAATTTCTTGTAAGGAGTTTCTTTGTAAGGAACACCTCAAAACCACGAAGGTGGAAGCATAAGATGCTAAGGACATGTTTAGTAACAAAAGATGGTTTATAAACTATAACCTATTAGGAGAGCAATTTGCATCCCACCTAAGAAAAAGAAGGACATAGAGAAGAGTGAGCAAGGGCACTGCTGGGGGAGAAGGGTGTAGATCATAGAGAGAAAAGCCTCAGATCTGGGACAGAGAGGGTCTCTAGAGGACAGAGGTGCCTAATATGGACTTAGGCTCCTTGCTTAACAAGAGGGGTGTGTGTGTGGGGCGGTGGTGTGATAATAGATCTCCTCCATGACTTCTTCCCTTTCTAAAATCAAAATTGCTCACCAATTCTTTTATGATCATAGATTCTTCTCTCTGGGTTCCAAATCTGGGTTGCAATGGGGCAAAACCAGAGATGGCACAGATGCTGAAACTGAAGGACAAAGGGGCAGCTGACGTTTGGGTTATTACAATATGACTACTACTACTAATTATTATTATTATTATTTTAGTATAAAACATACTGATGTCTGTAAACATGAAATAAGATCTAAAAACTAGCAAATTATTCTTCTCAGTAGAAGTGTAATTGACACCCTAATTCATAGATCTGCTGATCCTTTTGTGCCTTAGTCATTGGCAACGTTTACTTCTTGAGCTTGTATGAATGCCAATGTTACAAATAAGCAGTACCTTCTCCCTCCCCTGGAAGAAATAAATAGCAGAGTAAGTGATAGTTGGGGGAGGGGTCAAGCTTGAAAGAGGGGCTGACCATCTAAGGAGTAGATGAGATGATACAGGCAAGGCCCTTTCATCAATATCCAGCACATAATAAACACTTAACAAATGTGACCAATTATGATTAGTAGTAATAGTACGGACACATAAGTCCTTCTACCTGCTTCTGTCTCTACAAGAAGGTTTTGCCTTCATCTGTGGCACAAGGACTATTACCTCAAAGACCAAGGGAGACGGGACTGGGCAAGGGATGACTCCTCTGCCCCTGAAGAATCTACTGTCAAGTTAAGGTGGGGTCCACCTCTGTTTCCACTAACTACTTTTTCTCTCCACCTTTAAGTCTAGCTGAAGAAAGCCTACAGCATTCTTGGCAACAAGATTGAGGTTTCTGGGTTCCAAATGCATCTTTGATAGATGCCTCTAACTGCATCAAAATGGCAGGAGCATTTCTCTCAGCATTTAATGCTGATCTCCCCTGCCATCTCAGCATAAGTACCTACATAACCGTGTCAGGAGGCCCCAACATAAATCCACCAGGAGTTTTAATTTTTCTCCAGTGACAATGTCATATAAAGTCAGAGAAATGAAAACCTAACCAGTGTCTCTGTGTGTGTGTGTGGTGGCCCAGGCTATCCCCAGAACAGCCAGGGCATCATTTCTGTCCTCTGAAGGAAAAAGATCAAGAACCCATCCCCAGTTCAGGGTGTGTGAGATAGCACTGCCCTCTGTAAGGTTGGTCAGGAGGGATGATTTCATGATGGAACTGCCTGCAGCTTTGCTCTGTCCTTTAGGGGCACATAAATGATGGTTATAAGGTCAGAGGCAGGCAAACCTGAGTTCAAACCTCAGCCTGCTGCATCCTCACTGTTTCATCCCAGGCAGCCTCTCTAATCCTCAGGTTCCTCATCTGTAAAACAGGGATCATAACCATGCATATGGCATAAGGTTGTTGTGAGAATTAAGCAAGATAATTCTATGCAAGACACTTAACACAACATGTAGTATATAGTAAATGCTCAATAAACATTAGCAACACCAAGAGAAATGCAGAGGGAGTCCCATGTCGCAGCCTGTTGCAGAGCACAGGCTGCTACGAGGGTCTAGGTGTTCCTTCTCCCACCCAAGACCTGGTTGGGTGAATCCAAAGAAGCATATCTTATCTCCCTCCTGTGTTTAAGAGTAAACTTAGTGAACAAACACTTAAAAATAAATATAAAGGAACACAACTGCTTTAGATTTCACAAATTCAAAAACAAACTGCTGCAAATTCATTCAATATAAAACATTTATACAGGCATACCTCATTTGATGGTGCTTTGCTTTACTGCCCTTCAAAGATACAGCATTTTTTTACAAATTGCAGGTTTGTGGCAACAAGTCTGTAGGTGCCACTTTTCCAACAGCATTTGCTCACTTCGTTTCTATGTGCCACATTTTGGTAATTCTGGCAATATTTTAAACTTTTAAGTTATTATTATATTTGTTATGTGATCTGTGATCAGTGATCTTTGATGTTACTACTAAGACTTGCTGAAGGCTCAGGTGATGGTTAGCACTTTCTAGCAATAAAGTATTTTTTAATTAAGGTATGTACATTGGTTTTTTAGACCTAATGCTATTGCACATTTAATAGACTACAGTAAAGTGTAAAGATCACTTTTATATGCACTGGGAAACCAAAACATTCATGTGATTCACTTAATTCTGATACTTGCTTTATTGCCGTGGTCTGGAATTGCAATATCTCTGAGATATGCCTATAAATTAAGGGACTCACATAATCCAGTTTTAGAGGGTTATTCTTTTCAAAGAAACAGTCCAACAACCAAAAGTAATTAAAAATAAATCAAATCTTTATTTAGGTTCCTCAGATTCCATCAAAGGCAGATGCATAAATAACCCACTGACATACCTCTCAATGTCCCTTTGTTTTCCTCTTGAACTTCATTACACTATTCAGCTGCACTGGAACTTCTCTCTTTGCTAACCCAGAGCTCTGCAACCACAGGCATAGTGGCTCTACTATCTCTCAGTCCCCTCACCCCAGCCCTGCTCTTGACTATACCGGTCAGCTTTGCCTCTCCCAGTGAGCAGGACTCTCTCCTACTTAGAAGTAGGCAGGAGAGGTAAAGCTGAGCTGAAACATGATTCTCCTTAGTTATTATGGGGACGGGGGCAGCTCTGCAGACTCACATAAATGGTTTTAGCCTCTGCATTTGCAATATACAGTAATATCTCACTGTACCTTTCTTCTTCCTCATTCTTAATTCATGACTTTATTCACAAAGATGCAAAGATAGAAAACGTTAATACTCCAAATTAGGAATGTATCTTTCCTATCTCTCCTTCGCCTTGTGTTTAGAAAAAAGAAAGATCATTAAGATGTTAATATAACTCTGTTATTAAAACCCCACTGAGATAAACCATTGGAAGCAGAATGGAAAAGAAACAACAAGGAATGACAGGGTGCTGCCAAGCAGCTGGTCTATTTTCAGAAAACACTTCAGGCGTAAACGGCATTTATAAGATGTGGAGGAGACTCCCCTCTCCCTCCCCTACACACAGGAAGGCCAGAGAAATGCAGACAGTGGAAATTGTCAGGTGTCTAGGTATGGGGCCACTGCCCTCTAGTGTGTACTTTAAGATTTGCAAAATACCTTTGTCCTGGTAAATCAGATATCTTTACCCCAAAGACAGTAGAAAACAGAATAAAACTTGAACCCCTGTTGAACTATCCAGCAGAATCATTTTAAAATAATGTAAATTATTAAGAGAGTGAGATTTGATGGCTTCCTACTACCTCACTATCTGTTCCCACACTCTTATCAGGCCCTAAAAATGGATTTATTGTTTTCAGTCCAACAGACTGCCCAAAGGACAGAAGAGGTATTAAAAATATTTGACAATATTTGACAATGCCACTGGCATACAGAATAGACGCTTGCAAGATGCCAGCTGGCAGCGGTGCTGGGGCCCCTGCAGGGCCAGCATTCACCCCTTAGAGGTTGAATCATGGGGAGGCAGGGGCCTCCTGAGAGAGAAGACCAGGTAGCCAGGAGAGGAGTGGGCCTGGCATAGAAGTATGCCAAGTTTTGAACAAATGGTTGTCTGTACTAGAGTGTCCTAGCTGAACATTAGCTCATGAAAGAGACTTGAGGATGAAGATACCACCCAGCAGGGCAGAAGAGTGACCCAGCATCCAATAGCAAATATGGTGAGGAGAGATGCAAGGGTCCCTCGTCTCCCACCAGCAGCTGCTTCTTCTCCTGCCAATGGCAGGGGCATGGTGGTGTCAGTGCAGGGCTGTCAGGGCACCTGCCCTCTAGTCTCCCTTCTCCTTCTCCCTGTGTAACATTAGCATTAGCAGATAGTTTGATCTGGGACTCCATGCCCCCATTCTTCAAGTGAGAGGTTAGACCAGGGTTTTTTTTAAGGGCCCTTTTATCTCTAGGTAGGAATTATAATATTATGCTTTTTCACGATCTGATTTCCAAAACTACCCTATGTACAAGTTCATTTACTATAATTTTTAACGATATCTTTGAGACAGCTCCTAGCTCATAAAAAAGTGCTCAATAAATATCTCTAAATCTTCTTGGAAGAAGTCATTTCTTCACAATTTTTACATTTCTGTTTCCAAATTGTACCCCAAATGAATCCACTTGTAAGTAACTCTCAAAAATTTGTTTCTGATAATGAGCTGGGGGAAAGAGCCATAACAACCACTACTGTTTACAGAGCATCTATTTGCATGAGGCATTGTATTAAACACTTTATATGCATTATCCATTTAGTTCCCATGACAATCATATGAGGAAGGTATTATTATTCCTAATTTCCTTAATGCGGATGCTAAAAGAGGCTAAATGACTTGTCCGAAGTCAGACCTAAGAGTACCATGTGTGGTGCTAAAGTCCACATCCTTAGCTACTCCCATCAGTTCGTGAAGTAATGTTAAAAACAAGAACAATTGTGATTTCTTCCATGATGTTAAATGTATCTTTTCATTTATTTACTTATCTAGGATAACTACCTATCTTTGGTTGCTAAAAAGTCCTTTCTTTTATGAAATGACAGTAGATAGTGATACTGGATAGTAGATAGATTGGCTTTTGATTTTTAGCAACATAAAAATTTGGCAAGTTTCAATCTTCTGAAGTGTTATCAGTCCATGAAATTGCAATGTCTGGGAGCAATTGTTCCTAGTAGTATGAGGATCTGCTGTGTGGGTACTCTGGTCATTCCCAAGATGAAAAGCTTCTGAAGGGTGGTGTGCCTGCTTTTTGTATGCCTTGTTGATGATAACTTGTTGGTAAAAAGAGGGTCATATTATCTCTTCACAGTCTGAACAGACTATAGGTGAGGAAGAAAGGGATTCCTCAGGCCATTATATATGTTAGTCAGTTCTTCCATTTGTGACAAAGACATGGAGGAAACAGAAGCTAAGCTAAGAGGAGTAGGAAAAAAGTAAGAGTAAGCTCAGATTCCTCTAACCAAGAACAGAGAGGCTCTCCAGAAAAAAACCCAGAACGTAAACCACAGACCCTGCATTTGCAGGTTTTATAATATTAATAGCAATAATAGTAACAGCAACAATCCTTAAACAGCACCTTCATTTTCATAAATAAAGACCTTTGTCAAATTTAAAGTTCTTCTCCAAAAGAGTATTGTCATTTCAATATGATGTTAGAGCTTAATCTCAAATTTATGACTGCCGAGTATCTTAGAGATTAAAAATTATTTGTGAAGACTTTTTTTTTTTTTTTTTTTTTTTGCTGTACGCGGGCCTCTCACTGTTGTGGCCTCTCCCGTTGCGGAGCACAGGCTCCAGACGCGCAGGCTCAGCGGCCATGGCTCACGGGCCCAGCCGCTCCGCGGCATGTGGGATCTTCCCGGACTGGGGCACGAACCCGTGTCCCCTGCATCGGCAGGCGGACTCCCAACCACTGAGCCACCAGGGAAGCCCCTGTGAAGACTTTTAATAACTCAATCTTTGTGAAGAATTAGAATATACCTTAATAAATCATCTCTGTACAATTGTGGAAATCTCCCACAAGGCAAATAAATATCCAGAGAAATCTTCCTTTCTCATCCCTTTTGTTGCAGGGGGTAGGGGGGCAACTTCCTTATGCTTTCATGCTGCATACTTAACAGAAGTGTGAGCTAAAATGATAGCTTTGCATATACACCCATACTCTCCTTCATACTGACCAAGGATTGAACCAAGGTGACTTGTTTATAAAACCAGGCAGAGCTTGATGCTACCAGTTCCTAGTTGCCCTGGGGATGTAATGAATTTCTTTGGAGATAAAGAATTTACAGGACCTTATATTTCTTTCTATTCCTTTACAGGAAGTACCAGCTTCAGGACCTAAGACATGGGGGTAGGGCCATGTGGGGGGATTTTTTTCAAAGAAAGGAGGTGAGGTTGCTGTGTGTGGAGGTGAGGATGGAAGACAAAGAAGAATGAAAGGATCTAAAGTCCTATAAAATAAATGAGAAAGGGAGAGTCAGTAAGAGACTGGCTGGGCCTGCCTAATCTACGGTAACGAGGTAATTTACACAGAAACGACCCTTGTAAAGTGCTTCATTTGTTAACTCCTATCTACTCTATTTTCACTAGCAGTAAGCAAACAGAAAAAGAACACAGTGTTGAAGTATAATTTTCATAAAAAGAAAAACAGGACTTTCATATAAATATAGGGTAAGCATTTTTCTTAAGATTTATTTAATTCATTGAGGGACCCAGAAGAATAAAGCTGATTCACAGAAGGGGGAGAAGAAAAAGAATGCCGGAATAAGATGGCAGTTACAAAACTGGTTAACGTCTCACCAGGGCAAGTAAAATGTAACAGTTGTCTGTTAACAAAAGGTTATCTTTTCTGCCAACAAAAATAATTTGTATCTCTATCAAAACCACGGATAATTTATCAACCTTCTGCAAATTAACATCCACATTTGAAGAGTCTGGACCCTAACTAACAGTGTAGGGGAGGAAAAAAATTTTCCCTCTACCCCCTAAATTCCTAGCTGAGACTCTATGATAAAAGATTAACAAGAGAAAAATAAACGAGTTTACTAATATGTATACCTCATGTGTACCTGAGAGAAACCCAGCGGGGCGGTGCGTGGGGGGGTAAGAGTACCTCCCCCAAGGTGGCTTAGAATTCAGGATTAAATACCATCTTAATAGGGAAAGGGTTGGGGAATGTAAGACTCTTAGGGGAGAGTAAATGATTTTTAGGAAAGATGCATGGGCCCTTAGAAGAATAGGTGGGAGGTGTGATCATCTGTGACAAAGTCTGCGAGGATGTGGTGTTGACTTCTATTCTCCTCTCCTTTGAAAGAAGTCAATCTTTCCTGGTTGATGAAACTCCTGGAAGGGGATCTATGACATCTGAGTTCCTTCTGAAGGATCAGTCTTTAGGCAGATAAGGGGAATTCAGAGAAAGCCTCTCTCTGCATTTATGGTTTTCCAAGTGCCAGCAGCTCAAAATAATCAAAACGCCAAAATGACATATTTTAGAGTGGCATGCACTGAACTCCTATAGTCATATTTGGGGTGGTATATTCTGCTACCCTCCATTCATAAAAGGTAAGCCAAACGAGGTTACATCTCCTGTAGCCTCAGATGACTTGTAAGGAGCTCTAATATGACTTTGAAAGGGTAACCAGTAATCTTCCATTTCCAAATTTTTGATAACTCTTTAAGAATTTTCAAACTCCTTGATGATTTATTTTGAAATTCACTTTCAATCATTTGGAAGTGACAATTCAAGATTCTGAAGAAATTTTTTTATCAACCCTATATTCTAGACCTATCCATAGCTACTCTCAAAAATCCAATGTTTCATTTGTACTGTCTTAATTTCCTGAAAATCCCAAAGTTGATAAGCATGCCCTATGCTTAAGAATTTCCTGTTCATTGATTCTGAACAATGTCCAGAAGAGGGTGCTGACAGAACAATCAGCCTTGCTCCGACCACAAAGACAGGACACATCCTCTTGACCAAAGGTTTCAATATGGGAATCCCAAGTTTGGCAAGTACCATAATGATCACAGCATTATATTAGGATCATTAGCATCACAGTAATTAATACTACCAAAGAAGAAATGGAAAGTTCCTTATATTAAAAGCAAATAAGGGATACATAAAAAAATTGGTGAAGACATGGGGAGACGAATGATGACTTTAACTTTTCATCAGCTTTCTATATTGGTTCAAATACTTTATAGCTTTTCTTTTTCATCTAAAAGTTGAGCTTTATTTTGAGTTCACATGATCCCCAAGGCAGCTTTTATTTTTATTTTTTTTCAAATATAATAATCCTGTTGTATCTTTTTTTAACATCTTTATCGGAATATAATTGCTTTACAGTGGTGTGTTAGTTTCTGCTGTATAACAAAGTAAATCAGCTATATATATACGTATATCCCCATATCCCCTCCCTCTTGCGTCTCCCTCCCACCCTCCCTATCCCACCCCTCTAGGTGGTCACAAAGCACCAAGCTGATCTCCCTATGCTATGCGACTGCTTCCCACTAGCTACCTATTTTACATTTGGTAGTGTATATATGTCCATGTCTCTCTCTCACTTCGTCCCAGCTTACCCTTCCCTCTCCCCGTGTCCTCAAGTCCATTCTCTATGTCTGCATCTTTATTCCTGTGCTGCCCCTAGGTTCTTCAGAACCTTTTTTTTTTTTTTTTTTTTAGATTCCATATATATGTGTTAGCATACGGTATTTGTTTTTCTCTTTCTGACTTACTTCACTCTGTATGACAGTCTCTAGGTCCAACCACCTCACTACAAATAACTCAATTTAGTTTCTTTTTATGGCTGAGTAATATTCCATTGTATATATGTGCCACATCTTCTTTATCCATTCATCTGTCGACGGACACTTAAGTTGCTTCCATGTCCTGGCTATTGTAAATCAAATACTTTTTATCTTGTACATGACTTCTTTTCTAGTATAATCAGTCACAATTAATCATTATCAATGAATTATCAATATTTTTCTTAACACAAATTAATAAACTTCGTAATAAATACTTAAAAAACCAAGTAGCATGACTGCAAGAATCTATGAAGAAACTGATACTTTGTTCAGTAATTTATCAGGGTTGTAGCTAGAAAATAAAACTTCAGCTGTGTTTTATGCTTTATAATACTTAAATATGTCACTACTTAGAATCTATAACATTATAATTTATACTTGCACTCTTCTCTGAAATACAAATCTTTGGAGAGAAAATCCATCAGCAAGCAGGCAGTATATCCTTTCCACTGCATCTCTTCTCTACTAAACCAAAGTGTTTCATTTTGTTTTGCTGATAGTTTTAGGAATACAGTACAGATTGCACTGGCAGTTTCTCTGCTGCTCTGTGGTGCTAAGTCAACTTAGCTAAGCTGGAACTATGTTTCCCAGAGTTCTCTTTCCTGTATGGTTCTCTCTGGACATGAGAGACACTCCATGTGAAGGCCAGAGGTAGCAGTGAAGAAGTCATACTATTTATGCTCTGAAAGTTGTTGCCAATCTGCTGCTTACCTCCTTGGTGAATCAGACTTGTAGCAACTCCAACTTCCCAAGGCCACCTCCTTCAGCTTCTCTGAGTCCCGGGCTAGATGTGTGTGTGGTTCCCTGATAATGGGTGCCAGTTCTCCTGTGGGTCATCCACAGCATCAGGGTTGGACACGGTTCAGAGATAGAAGTGGGTTCCAGTTTGTCCTCATGGGGTCTCAACTTGTGTTCATGCATTCCCATTTGTCCTGCTGTCCTCTACATCCAGCTTTCCTTCTTATCTGCTGATCTGATAGACCTAGAGTAACTTTAGACTCAACACAGACGCAGAACAACAGCCTGCATAGATTGCTTCACCATAGATCCTTTATTCTTTTTTTAATTGAATTATAGTTGATTTACAATGTTGCATTAATTTCTGCTGTACAGCAAAGTGATTCAGTTATACATATATATATTCTTTTTCATATTCTTTTCCATTCTGGTTTATCTCAGGATATTGAATATAGTTCCCTGTGCTATACAGTAGGACCTTGTTGTTTATCCATCCTATATATAATAGTTTGCATCTGCTAATCCCAAACTCCCACTCCATCCTTCCACCACCACTCCTCTCCCTTGGCAATCACAAGTCTATCCTCTATGTCTGTGAGTCTGTTTCTGTAGATCCTTTATTCTATATCATGGTTAGCCATTCTGCTTCTCAGATAAAACTCTAATTGCCACAAGTTTCTATGCACAACATCATCTTGTTGCCTTTGCATTTTAAACAGTGTGTTAAGCCTCAAAGTCATAATAGGCACTGTGTCTGGCAGAAGGAGAAGAAGACAGGTATTTGGTAGTAGAAGAAAAGAAGGGATGCTTAGAAAGGTAAATCTTGTGTAGGATGCTATCAGAAGCTTCTCAATGTTAAAAATGCCTGTGCCAGTTATCAGTTTATCTCTCTCATCTCCAAACCCATCTTTCCTTGCCCTGCTTTATGATCCTGAAGATGGACATTTGTCCCCTGTCAGCAGAGGCACTGGAGCGCCACTGGGGGAGAAAGGGAATGCTGGTTCTTCAGGACTCTTCCCAAGGCCAGTAGCACAGGACATGCAGTGGCACTCATCCCCAGTAAGTTTCAGTGCCACCATTTAGGGCACTTCTTGGTGGGTTTTGCTACCACTCTGGTAGGCAGCTTCCCAGTGAATTCCTCTGTGGGCACTTTCTCAGTGATGCGCCAGTGGGTGGCATCCCAGCCAGCTGGGCCGACACTCCAGAGAGCTGGCTTCCTGCTGCCAACCCTGGCCCACGGCATCTCAGGGAATTTCTCTGCCGTCCAGTGGGTACCAGCCACTCCTTGTCAAGGGGGTCTGAATCCCAGCCCTGGGTGAAGGGAGGCCCTCTTCCAAATATATTCCTTCCTTGGGTACTTGACTCAGTTTTAGAGGGAGTGACTGCTCTTCATGTGTACTATTCCTGTATTCACTAGATTTTCCTGACTCCTCAGTAGGTAATCCCCTGCTACTAGTTAATCACTTTTTATGTTAAACTTTCCCTGTGTGAATTAGTGTGTGCTTCTTGTATCCTAACTGGGCACTGATAAAATGCCTTTTGCTCTTAGTAGCTACTTTAAAAAAAAAAAAAAAACCCAAACCCCAGAATCTAATTGTATTAGTTCAGGATTTGTTCTAGAAGGAACATAAATTACTTTTAATATGGTTTTATAAGTGAAGGGATTGCCCAAGTGTGCACTTTAGAGAGGCTGTTTGCTTTCTTTGGCCACTTATAAGGGGTATTTCTCAATCTGGGCTCCATGGACCACTGTGAGCAGATCCTGGCTCCATGGACCACTGTGAGCAGATCCTAACTATTGCTATGAAACAAACCACCCTAAACACAATAGTTAAAACAACAATCTTTTATTATTTCTCACATATTTGACAGGAAGACACCAAAGTCACATGACAAACAGTGAAGATATAGGAAAGGATGAAGAATTGGGGTTCAAAAGTCCCTTTACCACAGGGTCCAAGGAGTTATCAAGGGTCTATCAGTTTAAATCATATTTTTAAGTTGTGTATTTTCCACTAACAATGAAATATCAGAAGGGAATGTAAACAAACTATTTGTTTTAAAATCACATCAAAAAAATAAAATACTTAGGAATAAACCTGACCAAAGAGGTGAAAGATTTGTATGCTGAGAACTACAAAACATTAATAAAGGAAACTGAAGATTAATCAAAGAAATGTAAAGATATCCCATGCTCTTGGATTGGAAGAATAAATATTGTTAAAATGGCCATATTACCCAAAGCAATATACGGATTTAATGCAATCCCATCAAATTACCTATGACATTTTTCACAGAACTAGAACAAATAATCCTAAAATTTATATGGCAACATAAAAGACCCAGAATAGACAAAGCAATCCTGAGGAAAAAGAACAAAGTAGGGGGCATAACTCTCCCAGACTTCAGACAGTACTACAAAGCTACAGTAATCAAAACAGTGTGGTACTGGCACAAAAACAGACATATGGATCAATGGAAAAGAATAGAGAGCCCAGAAATAAACCCACACACCTATGGACAATTAATCTTTTTTGTTTTTTTTTGCGTTACGTGGGTTTCTCACTGTTGTGACCTCTCCCGTTGCGGAGCACAGGCTCTGGACGCGCAGGCTCAGCGGCCATGGCTTACAGGCCCAGCTGCTCTGCGGCATGTGGGATCCTCCCAGACCGGGGCACGAACCCGTGTTCCCTGCATCGGCAGGCGGACTCTCAACCACTGTGCCACCAGGGAAGCCCCTGGACAATTAATCTTTGACAAGGGAGGCAAGAACATACAAAGGAGAAAAGACAGTCTCTTCAGCAAGTAGTAGTGGGAAAGCTGGACAGCTGCTTGTAAACCAATGAAGTTAGAACACACTCTCACACCATACACAAAAATAAACTCAAAATGGCTTAAAGACTTAAACATAAGACATGACACCATAAAAATCCTAAAAAAAACATAGACAAAACATTCTCTGAGACTTGGTCAGTCTCCCAAGGCCACAGACATAAAAGTAAAAATAAACAAATGGGCTCTAATCAAACTTATAAGCTTTTGTACAGCAAAGGAAACGATAAACAAAACAAAAAGACAACTTATGGACTGGGAGAAAATATTTGCAAATAATGTAACCGACAAGGGCTTAATTTCCAAAATATACAAACAGTTCATGCAACTCAATAACAACAAAAAAAACCAACCCAACTGAAAAATGGGCAGAAGACTTAAATAGACATTTCTCCAAAGAAGACATACAGATAGTCAAAAGGCACATGAAAAGATGCTCAAAGCTGCTCATTATTAGAAAAATGCAAATCAAAACTACAATGAGGTATCACCTCACACCGGTCAGAATGGCCATCATTAAAATGTCTACAAGTAACAGATGCTGGAGAGGGTGTGGAGAAAAGGGAACCCTCCTACATTGTTGGTGGGAATGTAAAATGGTATAGCCACTATGGAAAACAGTATGGGGGTTCCTTAAAAAACTAAAAATAGAGTTGCCATATGATCCAGTAATCTCACTCCTGGGCATATATCCAGAAAAGATGAAAACTCTAATTCTAAAAGGTACATGCACCCCAATGTTCATAGTAGCCCGATTTACAATAGCCAAGACATGGAAGCAACCTAAATGTCCATTGACAGATGAATGAATAAAGATGTAGTATATATACACAATGGAGTATTACTCAGCCGTTAAAATAATGCCACTTGCACCAACATGGATGCAACTAGAGATTATCATACTAAGTGAAGTAAGTCAGAAAAAGGAAGACAAATATCATATGATATCACCTATATATGGAATCTAAAATACAACAAAAATGAACATATCTACGAAACAGAAACAGACTCACAGACATAGAGAACAGACTTGTGGTTGCCAAGGGGTGGGGGGATGGGGGAGGGATGGGGGGAAGTTCTGGGGTAGCAGTTGCAAACTTGTATATATAGGATGGATAAACAACAAGGTCCTACTGTATAGCACAGGGAACTATATTCAACATCCTGTGATAAACCATAATGGAAAAGAATATAAAAAAGAATGCATGTATATGTATAACTGAATCACTTAGCTGTACAGCAGAAATTAACACATTGTAAATCATGTATATTTCAATAAAATATATTTTTAAAATTGTGCATTTTCAATTCAGTGAGAAAATAAAGAACATAATCATCGTCATAGATTGCAAGTCCCTGCATTTGCATTTTGGTCTGGTTCTCACCAAGAATCACCTTAAGTGAGAATGTACAACTTTATTTCTTCATTCGTGGAGTTATAACTTAAAAAAAAAACTTATTCAACGTATTCTAATGAATACTACTGAATAGGTCACCACCATTGATTATGTGTTCATTATAAGCTTTTATAGACATATAACATTGATAAAAAAGATTTTCACATTTTGAGTTGTGGAGAAGTCATTCTGGCTTATACATGAGTTAACCTGAATTTTATGCTAACTAAAATACCCTGTTTGTGGCCTATCAAACATACTGTACATCTGCTTTAATTAATAAAGAAAAGGGCCAGAAGTAAAGAATGTTTATGTTAGAAATAAAGATTAAATGCCTCCCTTTCTGGGACGCCAATGCTAGTACCCCCTCAATGATAAGACACCCTTCCCAGCTGCCAAGACCATGCTGACTTGCTATGTACGTGCTGATCTGTGTTTTTTTTAATCTTGAAGGAATGTATCCCTGACTTGTTTAATGTTCTTTGTTCTGACAAGATATAAAACTGCGCTGAAAACCATGCTTCTCTAGGGCAGTTCCTCAGAGCTATCTGAGAGGCTGTCTTCTGAGCTATAGTCCTCAGCTGGGTTCAAATAAAACACTTTTCTATTACTATTTTGGGTTGTTTATTGATTATTTTCATCAACAACATATATACAGAAAAGTGTGCCAAATGTAAGTATATGAGTCATGACTTTTATTTTTTTTTTTGGCTGTACTGTGTGGCTTGTGGGATTTTAGTTCCCTGACCAGGGATTGAACCAGGGCTCTCCGCAGTGAGAATGTGGAGTCCTAACCACTAGACTGCCAGGGAATTCCCAGGTCATGACTTTTTTTTTTTTTTTTTTGCGGTATGCGGGCCTCTCACTGTTGTGGCCTCTCCCGTTGCAGAGCACAGGCTCCGGATGCGCAGGCTCAGCAGCCATGGCTCACGGGCCCAGCCGCTATGCGGCATGTGGGATCTTCCCGGACCGGGGCATGAACCCACGTCCCCTGCATCGGCAGGCGGACTCTCAACCACCACGCCATCAGGGAAGCCCGGTCATGACTTTTAATAAAGTGAACACTCCTGCATGGGTTGGGTGCTCAACATGTAAGGGGAATGTTTCTCAAACTGGCCTCTGCAAAGGTCATCACAGGCAGGGTTCCATCAGTTCCAAAACTTCACCAATAATACAAAAAGAGAACCTGGCTGTGGGAAGCCCAGGGGCTGACCAGGATTGAAGGGAGAACAGAACAAAATCCAAGCAGTTACTGGAAAGGTTAAGAATCAAGAAGTCAAGCAGAGGTAGGAAACAGCCAACTCCTGCTGTTTTCACCAGTAGGTCTGCTGAAGAAAACTGGTGGGCCTCAAGCCCTGAACCCTTCAGAGCGGGGCCACTAAATTTTGATCAGTCTGTAACATAGATTCTTGCTATAACCCGTACTGCCACATCAGTGTCTGTCTTGAAAAAGGCTGAGCTGATACAGTAAAGAGTAAAGTTCAACTTGCTGCAAATTATTTGTAAAAGCAGAGCCTAAATCCAGGCCCATGACAGAGAAAGATGACTTATTTCCTGCTACTTGCCTAGTCTCCTGGGCACACAGGAAGATGACATTAGGAGAGTTAATAGTTCTACTCAAACTGAGCAAGAATGTCCTTGAAGGGTGACCAAGTGGCAAACAGTGCAATAACTATGGGTTCTTTTACAGGTTTTATGAGACATAGTTACACCATAGTAGTGATTGTGTGTGTGTATGTTTTTAATATATTTAAAAATTTTTTAGAAAAGTTGCAAAGATGGGACAGAGAGTTCTCACATACTTCACGCCCAATTTCCCCTATTATGAATATCTTACATGATTATGATACAGTGTCACAATTAATGAATCAATACTGATAATTATTATTAACTAAAATCCATAATTTATCCAGGTTTCCTTAGTTTTTACCTGATGTCCCAGCCAGGGTACCACAAATAAGAAGTTGTCAGATCTTCTCAGGCTCCTTTTAGCTGTGAGTTTCTCTTTCTCAGACTTTCCTTACTTTCGATATCCTTGACAATTTCAAAGAGTACTGATCAAGTATTCTGCAGAATGTCTTTTAATTGGGATTTGTCTGATGATTGTACTGTAATTTTTGCTATGTATTTAGGATTGTCAGTGCCTTCAAACACGTCACCAAAAATGTCAGAATTAGAAAATATGCCTCAAACACAAAAAGTCTGAAAACCACTAGTCTACCTCAAAGCAGATTGTAAATAGACGTAAATGAAGTTGTCAAGATGCTTATACCACCTCTGGTTTCAAACGTCAGTTTCAAAGAGCAAGGTAGGTTTACGGACCTTTCACACAGTGGCTAGATAGCAACCCTAATTTATAAACTGTCTGCACGTCACCCCAACATGGCCCAGGTCATCAGCCAACCCCACCTCGTTCCCCAGCTCTAGCTTAAAAGGGAAGACAACAGCTTTTCACCCACAGGTCATCACGGTAGTAATTCATCCAGAGGCAAAAAAGTTTAAACTAAGCATAATGGAATTCTGAGCTGTTCCATAGTTTTCAACAGAATATGTTTTTAAAGTACAAGCAGAAACAATGATCAAACTTTCAATGAAATATTTTCTTGTTTGCTTTTCAAACGAGTAAAGCCCAAATTAGGGAACACAAAGAATTATATCCTATTGACTTGTAATGTCTGGTCCCAGAAAATATTCTGTGGTGAAGCCATTGTGGATATTCTAGTAATTAAATCTGTACAACATACAGACTTAAAACATTTTTTGGGCGACCACTCTGCTCTCAATAGTGAGAGTGAAGTCACCAATCTTAAGTATTTGGAGCCCTTAACATTATTGGCAAGGCTGGGAATGGTACAACATTTAGCTCAATAAAAAAGACAATACCCGATATGTTCCCTGGAGCTCAAAATTCAAATTTTGTATTGGCATACACACAGGCCTAAAGATGTGTTCTCTGAACCAGAAAGGACTCACCGTGTTGGCCAGCTCTAGATAGCTTCCTCCTACAGAGTTGCCAAAACGCGGGGACTGTGTGAGCAGCTTGTGGAAAGCAGCAGCCTGCTGATGCAAAGAGCTTCCCCCATACTCAAGAAGCTTCTGTAGGGCTGACTGACTCTGCAAGTCCGGGCTCTGGAGGTCCCTGGCTCCCGAGTCGTATTCCCAGCTTTCCCTGGCCGCTGATAAGGCACCTAGGTCCAGGAGAGGCAGGGGCGAAAAAAAGATGTTTCCTATATTAGCCTGGGGGAGGCCAAGAGGCAATGATTTGGAACCTCCTAACTCATCCACGTGCCAGCGCGTCAGAACACATGTGGCGCCCAGGCTGCATGCTAAGCACTTTCCCTTTCAAAGTGACACATGGGGAGCTTGGAGATAAAAGCAGTTTTGGGCAAAGCATTCAGAAATAACTATCCAATGAATGTGTGCCTTCCCCGCACCCCAAGAGAAATGTTTAGCAAAAAGCACAGAAGAGCCAAGAAAAGGGAATCCAGATCAGAGCTACAGCTGTCTGTGATTTACACAGTGTTACTGTATGATTAGCCTTCTTACTGTCATCCTTTTTCCCAGTCGAGGAGGATGGAAGCAAGAGAGAAGATAGAAAGTTAGATACGGCACTTTGTCATAATTTTCTAGTGTCCGTGTACTCTTAACTGGAAGAAGCTACGGGAAGCTAGACTGTGTTTGCCAGTTAGGTGTAGCCACATGGCTGAGCTCTGAACAATAGAATGTGAACAGAAGTGATAAGCATAGCTTCAGAGGCTAGCTCATAAAACCCCCAGCATGTGGTTCTTCAGGCCCTTTGCCTCTGGCCCGGTTCAGATGGGCATGGCACCCTTGGAAGCCACGTGGTACAGATGGCAAAGCTGCACGATGGAAGATGCCTGGATCTGTGAATTACCTCCTGCCAGGAGGCTGTTGGCTGAACCCAGGTACCATGTTAACTTTATGTGATCAGGAAAGGGAAACTTCTTCTGTGATTGATCCACCATATATTTTTGGTTTGTGAGAGCAGCTAGGATTACCCTAACTATCACAGCAGATTAGAACCTAATTAAAGATGATAATCATTATAACAGCATGGTAAGTACAATGAAAAGTAGACCTAGAGAAGGTCTAAACCCGACTGCCCTCAAGGATGGGCGATATTCAGGGAAACCCTACTGGAGGAGAAAGACTGATGCTTCAGTCTCCACCTTTGCTAGAAAAATTAGATTTGGGGTAAAGCTTGCTCCTTTGTGTTCACTTCTGAGTAGAAGTCCCTTGTGGGTGCAGCTGGCTGGTGGATCCTGGGTCACATGCCTCTATCTTAGCTGTAAAGGAGGCTGGGAAATTTGTTTTCTGGCTTCCACTTTGGGGAGGTAGGATTTGTAAGATGAGACCTTTCCTAAGCATAGGAAGAGTACACAAAAGGCCTGGGCGGCCAGAAAATACGATGAGCTACACACTGTTCCGGGGACAGAGCAGTGAGCATGATGAGTTGCAGTCCCTGCTTGTGGAGTTTTCATTTTGGTGGGTCTTTAATACATGACTTTTAATTTTAAAAAAGGGATTCGTTAAAATGATTTAATTTGTACTATGAAAGGAGAACATATACAGATTCCTCTATAATTTACTTGAGTATAATTACATAGAGCAAACTACAAATTATGTACAGCAGGTTCTGATATGAATTTCCAATCTTCCCTTATTGGGTATTGGTGAATTTCATCAATGGAATTAGGAAAACTGTCTTTGTCTGGAACCACTTCAGATGGTTTCCCTCTACTGTTCATGTTCTGCTGATCTTGAGTCAGCCTGACACAACACTTTTTTCATACAATGCTGTATAGCTGGGGTGACATGTCTTTGTACCAAAGCAGACAACTCTGTTGTTATGTTTGCAATTGCCCAAAGTTTATTTTAATATTAAAGTCTATCAACTGTACTGCAAGGGTGGCTTTGCTTTCCATATCAGCATAGACTCCAAAATGCCTGCCCTTCCTCCCCACTGCTCCTCTGTATGCTGTCTGCCTAGCTGCCACACATTCTCTGTCCTGGCCCCAGCAATGTGTGGCCAGAAGACTGATCGATCTTAGAGTTGAAAGATGGGTTGAATCATTGATGGCCTCATAGCTCATACATAAGGCAAAAAAGCATAGCGCTGGGCCCTTGCCTTTTATGTTTCACCACGGTATTCCCAGTACCTTGCACATAGCCTGTGACATATCAGGAATTTAACACACATTTATTGAATGGATTGCTGAATTATTCACAGTTGTAGCACCTCAGGGTTTTACTTCTTAACCAAGAAAAGCAACATGGAGATTAATTTTAAGAATCAAAATAAATTATACACTTAAACTTTTTCTTCATGCAAAGTTCTTTATGAGAACTTCATTTCAAATAATAAATCACAACAGTTCTGGGATAAGACAGCCCAAGGAAGCTTCATTTGAATGTATTATGCTGTATTAACAGACCGAAACCCAGTTTCGGGCAGAGTTATAAAATCAGGTTAGCCAAGCTCCATGTTAATCAGCAAGATCAAAAGGCCCTCACTCTATTACCATAACAATTTTTGCTGAAGTGGTGCTGAGAATTCAGATCCTCTGCTAAGGAGCCAAGGTAATCATATTGGCATCCACATAAATGGACCACAAAAAAACAAAGTGTATTTAAAAAAAAATACAGTAGATGTGTATAACTGAGTCACTTTGCTGTACAGCAGAAATTAACACAACATTGTAAATCAACTATACTTCAATTAAAAAAACACAGTAGACTATTCCCATTACTCTCTTTTAATCTGTCTTCACATTACATTTTTCTGGATAAAACCCAACATTCCTGAGGCAAAATTCGCCATTTAATTTGGAAGAACTCACTGAAAAATTTCAAAAATGTAGGTCTAGTAACTATCTTCCTTTTACCCCTTGAAGCATGGTGGTACCTGAGGTTTACAGGCTCACTCTCAGCCTCATGCCAGTCTCTTTTCACTCCCTTGCTCACCTCAAAAGAAGCCTGTTGACCACAGGCAGATGGCCATGTTTTCTTTTCCTGAACATGGATACCATGTTCTATTGTCCCCCATGCTCACAATGCTCTCTGATGCTCTCGATGTCTCTTTATATAAGGACACTAATCCCATCATGAGGGCCCCATCACCATGACCTCATCTAACTATTCCCCTCCCAAAAGCCCCATCTCCAACAACTATCACATTGGTGGTTAGGGCTTCAACATATGAATTTTGGGGGACACAAATATTCAGTCCATAATAACCACTGAGCAGCTGCTCTCCAGGCCAGTAAGGACAGTGACTGTACAGCATCCCATTAAATACCAAAGGCCAAAGCACTCCCTGGGCCTAGAGGTCTCTGCATACACAGAACCAAAGGAGGCCATAATATCTGCCACCATAATCCTCTAGGGTGCTCTGAAGTAAGAAGTAAGATTTATACTTTTAAAAATCTGAATGTTTAGTGTTTAAAGGTGGCAGAGCACAGATTCCAAATGCTTCTCTTATCAGAAAAGCACAGGAAACAAGTGGCAATTTGACATCTTTATAAAATACATCACTGGGAAAACCCTGCTTTCAGAGAGGATGCTGCAACAGAAAATCTGCCAAACATTGAGATCCTTGCTCTGGTGGGTACTTGTCTATGAGCTAGGGCTTCAATCCCATTTTCAAAGTGCCACCCAGGTTTGGTTCCAAAGCCTGCAATTAATGCACTTATTCACCAAAGGCACTGTGCCACCTTGCCATGGGCCAAGCTCCTTGTGAGAATCAGGCAAACCAACATTTGGAACACCTGAAATTTACCTTAAAGATACTACAACAACCATGACAGCTAACATTTATTCAAAGCCAATAAGGGCCAGGCACTGTTCTAAGAACTTTACATATATTATCTTATATAGATCTACCCACAGTCTATGAATAGTAAAGTCATTTTTCCATTTTAAGAAAAAAGGTATTTTCTCTCTTTTAGCTTCATTTTATAGACTTTGCTCATTTGCATAGAATAGTAGTTAAGAGCTGGGGTTTTGTGGTCAGATTCACTGAGGTCAAGTCAAGAGTCACCATGACCAGCTATGTGACCTCAAGCAAATTATTTAACCTAAGCTTCAGTTTTCTCATCTTTAAAATGGGGATAATAATACGTATTTCATAGAGGTGCTGTGAGAGTTAAATAACAGTAAAATATGTAGAACGTATGAGACAATCCCTGGTATATGACAAACTGATCCAGAAATGTGAGCAATTATCTGGTCACACTTCACAACTTTAGTTATTTGGAACCCATTTTGGACAATTTATTAGGGAACAAATATATGAGAGAAATGTGTACCTCCCAGGTTCTGAAAGGTACCTGTTAAAATTACCAATTCTTTTTGTTTTTATTTATGAGCTGTTTTTTTTATTAATTTTTAAAAAATTTATTTATTGTTGGCTGTGTTGGGTCTTCGTTGCTGTGCGTGGGCTTTCTCTAGTTGCAGTGAGTGGGGGCTACTCTTCGTTGTGGTGCGAGGGCTTCTCATTGCCATGGTTTCTCTTGTTGTGGAGCACAGGCTCTAGGCGTATGGGCTTCAGTAGCTGCAGCAGGCAGACTCAGTAGTTGTGGCGCGTGGGCTCAATACTTGCTCCGTGGCGTGTGGGATCTTCCTGGACCAGGGATCGAACTCGTGTCCCCTGCATTGGCAGGCAGGTTCTTAACCACTGCTCCACCAGGGAAGTCCAAAATGACCAATTTTTAAAAAACAAACCTTTGGCACCTAACCAGTGGCTAAATTTTCATCAATAGTTTTGTACTTAATATCAGCATTACAGACAATAAAAGTAGCCAATTAGGTCACGGCCAAAGTTATGTTTCTCTGAGCATGGAATATTCCATTAACAACTCACAGTCTTTGGTTATCAGGTTTGATAGACTTTGCTTCTCTATTCTACTTGGCCAATTCCTACGTCCAGAGGACACCTGGCCTTCCTAACACCTGTGGCCAGCACCGTAAGGAAATCTGCACAGCCCGGCAGTGGCAGCAGCAAGGGCTGAGTAGATATGATTTATTCATCAGACTTGTGCTCTGGCCACCCTAGACACCCCTGTTTTCTACCTCCAGTTCTTTCTTTTCTATCCTTCATTTGAATGCCCGGGGCCTCTCATCACATCACAGGCAGGTGATAATGCAGAGTGTTTAGGGGATCCTGAGACATGTATTAACAGTATTTTATGAGTGGTCATTAATCTTTCATTTATGTGGATTGTTTAGAGAACACTGCCTAACTTATTACCTTCAGTGGCAAGAGAGAAAATACTCCTTTCGAAACACTGGAAGCAGCTACCTTTCTGAATTCAGAACTACCCCACCGACAGAAAGAAGCACAGGGGAATTTGAACAAATTGGCTGCCAGGTGTCAGCCTTCCCTGTCATAGCACATTTACTATTTCTAGATAATACTAACATCAACAGAAGCAGCAGTAAATCCTTTAGTCCAAAGGAGAATCACCATATGAGTCTTTGGTCATTTATTAATGTCAATTATTGGTACAAAATTCAGGAGCTCAATTCTCATGAGGGCCTCTAGCTTCCTACAGCACAAATTACATGCAAACACAGGCCAATTGTCTTAAAATCTGTGTCTGTGGTCTCAAGGAGGATTGGGTAGGAAAGGATAGTTTAAAAGACCTATGTATCCTTCTGAGAAAAAGCAAAAAAACAAAAAGTAATTCGAAGCACATATCCTACTAAGGGGAGGTGAACTTGCTGTATAGCACATGGAGCTCAGCTCAGTGATCTGTGATGACCTAGATGGGTGGGATGGTGGGGGGAGTAGGAGGGAGGTCCAAGTGGGAGGAGATATATGTAAAATATAGCTGCTACACTTCGTTGTACAGCAGAAACTAACACAACATCGTAAAGCAACTCTACTCCAATAAAAAAAAAGTCAGTTCTTTGGCCTTTGGCAATCTTTAGGAAGTGAGTCTATTAGCATCCTATTTTGAATACAGGTCACACGTGTCCTATCTGGGGACAATACACTGAATTTCAATGGAACATTAGGAATACAGTGGAAGATGCATTTTGAAATGCAACTCCCTCCCCTTTCCCCTGACCCCAAGACTATTGATAGGTGACAAGAAAGAAAGAAATGTATTTCTTATTGAAGTGTGCTTACCAACATCATCATCATTAGTGGATATTTCTTAGTGTTCCACTCTGTACAAGTAAATTCAACAGTCCTTAATGTATTTAAGCACAGGCTTGAGAACACTAAATGGAAGATAGTTTAGAGACAACCAAAGGGATAGCTGGAACTAACAGCCTTTAAAATTCTTCTCCAGCTTGAGAGTCTATTGTTCTGTTCTTTACCAACTATAATATAAAAGGCAAAGTGTGTGCCCTTCAGCAGTTAATAAAGATGTGGTGGTAATCATCCTTAACCTTTTTAAAAAACTAAAACTAATATTTGGTAGCTTGCTATCTTGGTTTGTCTAAACTAGACCTATGAAGGAGATAAGCAAGAGGGTTGATTCGGGGCTAAAGAATTCAAAGGAGAATTTAGGGAAAGTGTTAAAATGAGGAGGCATCGGAGTAAAGAAGAGTTAACTGAGTTTCACTTGACCCTGAGGCTGGCTTGGGGTTGGGGGGTGTAACACCTATGGTCTACAAGACTTTAAGATTTTTTTTTAAAAAGATCTGTTTCTCTTGGTATTTTGGATCAACTTATCCTTCTCTTACAAGGCATATTAATGGACCATGTATTCAGTAAGCCCTTGGTAGTCACTGATTTTTAAGTACCATAAGACTAAATGGGGATAATGCTAATCTGGACCTATTCTCTGTGGTGAGAAGCATCATACACATCCTTTGGTTGGCATGCCCATAGGGATGGTCGTATTTCTTGGATGAAAATTAGGATCAAAATGGGAAAATGCCGGGGAAGGGTGGGGGAAGGTGGGGAATACTCAAATAGGAATACAAAAATTGAGTGCTGATTCCAGCTTCTTAGCAAAAAATAGAATTATTTTTTATTCCTGAAAAGTTGGCATTTTTGTTTAAGCTTTTAAAAGGTGGTAGGTTATATTAATTTTCCAATGTTAAACCAAGCTCGCATTCAAGAGACAAACCCAACATAGTCAAAGTGTGTGATATCTTGTTTATGTATTATTGATTTTGGTTTGCTAGTATTTTGTTTATAATTTTTGCATCTCTGCTCAAAAGTAAAATTGGCCTATAATTTTTCTTTCTTACACTGAACCTCTCATGTTTTGGTATCAAGGTTATGTGTGAGTCTATGTGAGACTGGAATTATTTGTTCTTCCAGTGTTAGGTAGACCTTGCTGGTGAAGTTGTCTGGGTCTTGAGTGTTCTTTGTGGAAAGATTGTTTTAAATTACTATTTTAATTTCATTCTTAGTTATAAAACTATTCAGATTTTATATTCCTTAACGCATTATAAAACTATTCAGATTTTTTTCTTTTTTTGCAGTATGCAGGCCTCTCACCGTTGTGGCCTCTCCCGTTGTGGAGCACAGGCTCCGGACACGCAGGCTCAGTGGCCATGGCTCACGGGCCCAGCCACTCCACGGCATGTGGGATCTTCCCGGACCGAGGCATGAACCCGTGTTCCCTGCATCGGCAGGCGGACTCTCAACCACTGGGCCACCAGGGAAGCCCATCTACTATTCAGATTTTATATTCCTTAATGAATCAGTTTTAGTAAGTTCTATTTTCTGGAAATTTCTTTATTTCTTCTAAACTTTTAATTATATCAGCAGAAAACTATTTATAATATCTTCTTTTTGTTTATGTTTGCAGCATCTCTAGCAATGTCTGCTTTTCACTCCTGATACTGGGTATAATAATCCCTTATTTGGCTTGACTGGGTGACATAACCTTGACTCAGTTGCTATATGAGCAAATTAGAGGCCCCTGGATGCCCTATTCCTGCTACAAACATGCTACGCCTACATAGCATATGACCTCAGCCAACAAACCCAGATATTGCTAATCAACAGTGCCCAGGTGCTTTGCATTCCTAATGCTGGACCAAGAGAGTTCATGGTCTTCTTTTCCTCTGACCTCAACCTGGAGAGCCTTCCTGGACTCCCTGCTTGATTGGGTTGCCTGTTTGGCAGTAAAACTTTCCCACTCAGTATTCAATCCTTGCTCTCTAATGGTCTTTATTTATTTTTTTTCGTTTAACAACTATTTGTGCCTTATCTTTTTTCACTTTAGCATTCTTGCCAGGAAGTTATCAATTTCATAAATCTTTTAGAAAAACCTATCTTTAGTCTATACTGTGCCTCTCTCTATATTGTGTGCTTGTTTTCTATTTCATTGATTTTGGTTATCTTTATTATATCCTTTCTTCTCTTGTATTTGTGTTTATTTTGTTGTTCTCTTTCTAAATTCTTGGAATGGATGCTCAACTCAGCCTTTTTTCTTTTATCTTCTAATATATGCATAAAAAGCTATAAAATTTCCTCTAAGTGCTGCATTTCAATTGATATTTTCATAATCTTTCACTTCAAATTATTTTGAATTTCAATTCAAATTATTTTCATAATTTTGCCTTAGATCGAGGAACTATTTCAAGGTATGTTCTTAATTTCCTATCATATGGGGTTTTGGTAGTGTTTTGATTTATAGATTCACTGCATTACATTCAGAACACATGGCCTATGTTATTTCAGTCCTTTTAAATTTGTTGAGACTTGTTTTATGGCCTGTACATGATCAAATTTTACAAATGTTCCATGTACACTTGAAAAAAGAAGTATATCTTATAGTTGTTGGATGGAGTCTGTTTTATATGACCATTAGGTCGTTTATTAATTGGGTTGTTCAAATCTTACAGAGCCTTATTTATTTTGGCTTTTGTTTGTTTGTTTTGGTCTGCTTATTCCAGCAATTAATGAGAAATATTCTAATAATCCTTCATAATGATTATGGATTGGTATATTTCTCTTATAGGTGTCAATTTTTACTTCATTTATTTTGAGGCTTTCTTTATTGGGTAAATACAAATTTAAAATTGTTACATCTTTTTGGTGAATTTAATCCTTCACCATTTTGAAATTTTTGTGGTGTAATAAAAAATATATATTGGTTTTTGCTCCCTTTTCCTGGCACAGGGCTCCTAAAATTCTTGGAATTTCCTGAGTAAGAGTATCATTTGTATACTAATGAGATGACTCAAACGGACTGGAGAAGGGGAGTTATAGGGGCAAGAGACTGAGTTCAGCCATCAGCAGTTGATTTAATCAACCACGGCTACATAATAAAATCCCCTTAACAATGGGGTTCAGGAGCTTCCAAGTCGGTGAACACATCTACGTGCTGGGAAGGTGGTGCAACCCAGTTCCATGGGGACAGAGGCTCCTGTGCTTGGGATTCTCTGGGTCTTGCCCTATATACCTCTTTATCTGGCTGTTCAATTATTATACCTTTACAATAAACTGTAATAATAAGTATAGCACTTTACTGAGTTCTATTGTCATTCTAGAAATTATAAAAGCTGAGAAGGGTGTTGTGGAAACCCCTGAATTTGTAGTTGGCCAGGAAGAGGTACAGGTAGCCTGGGGATCCCCTTTGTGGGTGATGTCTGAAGTTGAGGCAGGGTTGTGGGATTGATGCCTTAACTTGTGGGGTCTGTGCTAACTCCAGGTAGCATCAGAGTTGAACTGAACTGTAGGACACCTGGTTGGGTCAGAGAATCAGAGACTTAGTATTGGAGTGATCTATTTGGTGTCAGGAAAAAAACCCACACCCTACTTTTTAACTTAAAGACAATTTTGTTTCCTATTATTATAGTTACTCCAGATTTCTTTTGTTGAGGAAGGCTTAACATACATTTTGCCATTGTTTTTCTTTCAAGCTTTCCATTGTTTTTCTTAAAATATTTATTTATTTTTTATTTATTTATTTAGGCTGTGCCAGGTCTTAGCTGCGGCATGTGGGATATTTATTGCAGCATGTGGGATCTTTAGCTGCGGCATGTTGACTTCTTAGTTGCAGTATGCACATGGGATCCAGTTCCCCGACCAGGGATCGAACCCGGGCCCCCTGCATCGGGAGCATGGAATCTTACCCACTGGACCACCAGGGAAGTCCCTCATTGGTTTTTGATTTATCCCTTATAAACAGCCCATAAGCAGATTTTTACAATCCACTCTTACCACTTATGTCTTTAACTATAGAATTTAATCTATTTACATTTAATTGAAATACTAATAGAAGGATTAATCTCTTTTCATCTTATTTTGTTATTCCTATATGTCTACTTGTTGTATATTGCTTTCTCTTTTCTTGCCTTTTGAAACATTTTCTCATTCTATATTTTACATCTATAGGTTTGAGAGTTAAATGCTTTCTATTTTACTGATTATGATAGACGTCACAACATACATCCTTAATTTATCAAAATCTAAAGTTTATCTATATCTTTACCTAGCTCTGGACAACATAAGAACCTTAGAAAACTTAAAATCTATTCATCCCACTCTCAACCTATATGCTTCTATTGTTGAATATTTATTTTCTGTTAAAACTCCAAGAAAAGTATTATTGCTTTTTACTGTTTATTTAAGTTTATTCACATATTTAACACTTTCTTTATTCTTCTTTCTCCCTTCCAACTCAGAACTTCTATCTGGAACCACTCTCATTTTGTTTTAAATATATCCTTTAGAATTTATCTTAATGAAGGTCTTCTCTAGGTTCATGTTTGTCTTTAAATGTCTTTATTTCACCCTGATTCTTGAAAGATACTTTTGCTGGGTATGGTGTGTTAGCTTGTCAATTACCTTTCTCAATACACAGAGGACAGAGGAATGCCATTGTCTTGCATTATTCTTGAGAGTCCGCTCTCAGCCTAACTGTTGCTCCTTTGAAAGTAATCTGCCTCTTAAAAAAATACTTTCCTAGATTTTCTCTTTATCTTCGGTGTTCTACAGGCTCACAGTAATGTGTCTAATTATGTTACTTGATATGTATATTTCTTGTAATTTTTCCTGCTCAGGACTCATTGGGATTTTGGAATCTACTGGTTAGTATCTAGTTTTCAAAAATTCTAAGCCATTACTTCAAATGCTTATTCTGCTTCATTCTTTCTTTCCTCTTCTTCTGAGAATCCAATTTTATGTTATGTCTCTCTTTCATATTTTACCTTTTACATGTGTTTCTTCCTCTGTGCTTTATAATGTCGTCTAACGTTTTTTCTATTTCACTAATTCTCTCTTTATCTCTAACTAATTTGTTGTTAATTTTAATTGTTTTATTTCAACTATAACATTTCTCATTCCTAGATGTCCATTTGGTTCTTTTTCAAATCTGCTTGGTTTTTTGGTTTTTTTTTTCTACCTTATATTTTCTTTCTGAACATAGTAAACATAATTACTTTATATTCTGAGTCTGATAATTCCAATAAATGAAATCTTGGTGGCTTTGTTTTTTATGTTAATTCTGGCTCATGGTATGTAGTCTCCTGATATACTTAGTAATTTTAGATACTGAGTTGCCCATATTCCTTGGAAAATTATTTGTGGAGATACTTTTAGAACTGCTTTACTCATCTCCAAGGCAACTTCTCTTAGAATACTCTGAGGGTTGTAGACTTCTGGTTCAACTTTACACAAAGGGTAGAGCCCTCTAATATTCTAGCACTTGAAATAAAGGTATATTTTATAAAATTCCCTACCTGAGCCGTCCTTGGAATTTGTCTTCTGTTCCCGGAACCCACAAGGTCATGTAATCCAAAATTCAATTTTACCAGGTTCAGACAATAATCTCAAGGTAAAAGTGGCTTGATGCTCCAAGCTTCCTCACTGACATATTTTAGATTCACAAATTTTACTACTTCACTAGATATTCAGGGTGTTAAAGGAGGGCTTTAAAACTATAGTCATTTCAGCTTTACAACCTGTTTCAGCTGGAAGATATATCCTGATATCTAATCATGTTACTTGATATGGGAATCCATATTTGTTCTTTAAAATATGACTTGTGTGAATTATGATGATGTAAACTACATATTCACAAATGGGCCATGCCTACTTTTCTTTTCTTGAATAATCTTGTTTTCCCTAAAATTAATACTTTGTATCTTTGTTTAGTTTTCTACGTATCATGAATTCAGCCTCAGTTTCTTTGCTAATTATCTAAATCTCCTCTTAATAATTTAAGATGCAGAGATATTCCATCAAATTTAGTCAGAAAAACTTATCTGGAGCTTTTTGACCTGCTGTAGTCCAGACTGGTTCCAAAGACCGTTATGCTTCACTTCTAACTTGTTTTCACTCTTTGTTTCATGGTTCCATGTATTCTTCTTCCTAGGTTAACTCCTTTTTTTGGGAGGTCTAGTAGATTTCTAAGAAATTAGGCATGGGAAATAAATTTTCTGAGACTTGGCATGCATGAAAACATTTATATTTTACCCTTATACTTCATTAATAGTTGGTAAAGAATTCTAAGTTGGAAACAATTCTTCAGACTTTTGAAGACAATGCTAATTTAATGTCTGTCATTGTTTTTGAGAAGTCAGAAGCCATTCTGATTCCAAATCTTTTATACTTGTGCTCTTTTGTTTTTCCTCTGAAAGTCTGAAGAATCTTTTTTTTTTTTGTCCCTAGTGTTATGAAATTTCACAATGATGTGTGTCTTAAAATTCTGTGGTAGGTGGTGCTTGGTCAGCCCCTTCTATCAGGAAACACATTCTTCAGTTTGGAGGACAATTTCATGGACCATTTTGTTGACGATTTCTCCCCGTGTTTTCTTTGCTCTTTTGAGAATGCCTATTATTTGGGTGGTAAACATCCTGCACCAGCCCTCTAATTTTTATCTTTTCTTTCCTATCTTAAATTTCTTTGTTTCTCTGCTTCTCTTTCTAGAAGATGTTCTTATCTTTATTTCTCATTCTTTTTGTTGAGCTTATAATTTATGCTATGTTTTTTCCAGAGCAGGTTTTTTAATGTTTCTCTTTATCCTGTTTTTTTTTTGTTTTTTTTTTTTATGGATACAATACTTTTTCCTGTATTTCACAGTATATGAAAGAGGGACTATTTTGAGTATTCTCCTTAAAGAGTCTCTGTTCCCTTTAAGTTTTTCTACTTGTTTTGGTCTCTATCTTTCATTTTAGAGGAATTCCTCAGATGTCTTGGTGCTCCTTAGTTGATTGCTCCTTTGGGCCTTATGACCTCCTTATGACCTGTTCCAGCTCTAAGATCTCAGTTCCCCATTCCCCAAATTATGGAAGCCTATCAGGCTTAGCTTAGGAAACACTGATCTGTGCCATACTGGATGAACTGGGACTTCATCAGACCAGGCATACGCAGAAGTGAAAAAGACAAAATGTTTTTCGCCAGGCTTACCGCTTTCTTCCTTCCTCAGGTTTCTTCCATAACACTAATTCTCCCCCTTCCCACTTGTTCTTCAGAATCTCTCCTGTGGATTCCCCTCATTAGAGAGCCAGCTCAAGTAAAAAAACCTGATCATTTTACTAACACACAGTATGAATGACTGATAAGGCTAAATATATTCTCTGGTGTTTGCCTTTTAAAAAATGAGGACAAAAGCATTCCTTGGGATAAACCAAAGGAATAGACTCTAAGAGTACAGCTTAGTCAACAACAAAGCAAATCAGCAGAAATGTATAAGATAGACAACTCGCTTAATAAAAACAAACCTGGCAATGGAGGGAAAATCTCCACAACAGATGTAACAGAACCTCATAATCTCAACTGTTATCATCCATAATTCCCCTTCCCCTTCAGGATTTCCCTCTAATTATCCCTGCAACCATTCCCAGGCCATGAAGAGGCAGAGTTGTTTCCCCTCCAACATTGTGGCCTAAGAATGGACAATTGTTCTTCCTTAATACCACAAACAAAGCAAAGTGGCAGCATTCATAAAAGGTTTTATAAACATAAAAGCAGAAATTAACATAGAAATGGCATGAAACTTGATAATCAGGCATATCAGTGGAGATTTACTTTTTGTGGGTACTATCCCTATCCCATCCTAATTCCCAGTCCAGCCTATGTTATGATATTATCCCAATTCCCAGCATTTAAGAGCATAAAACTAGATAGCCAAATTCCTCTTATTACAAAAGCAAGGGGTGAAGGCTCAAAAAGAAGTCACCTCCTACTCTGTTGACTTAAGACTTCCTTCTGACAGAAGCTGCGGACTGGTGGGTATGAACTATATCTGGTCCACAGTTATATTTTGTTGATTCTACTCAAAAATCATTTTTTAAAAATGTAGTCATCAGTATTAAAAATTTGGAGAGATCAGATTTTTAAAAAGTAAAAATATTTTCTGGTATTGAACACACACATATATACACACACACAAACACACACACATACAATGTCTGGAAACATTTGGCTCCCATTCCCACATTTGGCTGTAGTTGAGCATTGGCTGCCTCTTTGCAAATGGGCACGTGTCCTCCAGTTTGCTGGAGCCTCCATCTGGTCAACTTCACTCGTTTATGTTGTCTACCTGCCCTCAGTAAGCATTTGCAACCCTTCCTTTTGAGCTACGCTTCTGTATCTGAGGACCTGCTCTTTCCCAGGTGATGGACTGGTAGGAACAATCAGAAATCACCTTCCTGTTCAGGGGAGACCCCACCCATCCCAGGGCTGTGGCCTTGTAGACCTAAGTATATATCATAAACTATAGTCTCAATTTCATACACAAGGTGGACACTAACAATGGGGTCCTTTTTTATCAGGGTTTTTGCCCAAGAACCAGTACCATCTAGTGGCAAGTTTGGAGATAGATGACATTTAAGTACTATGTTGACATACAAAGGGCAAGGTGAAAAGGTTAATGTTTACATCCATAGATTCTAGACCTAGTTACTGTTATCCAAATGAGATTAAGTGAAAAAATCCCTTGAAGAATAGTATAACCTAAGCTAAAAAAAAAAGGGCAAAGTGTAAAGTGTTAGAAAAACATAAGCATTTTGAGTGTCTTGGTTGTGGCATTAAAGCAACTGAAGTAGGTGAGATTGGTAACTAAATTTACTCTTTAGGAGTTCAGGGAGTGCAGAGTTCTAAATCTCTATCTAGAAATTCCTAACAGAAAAACAAACAATCCTAGAGGTTGGAATTCTAAGTTTTTGTTAATACAGCAAGAGAAAAAGAGGAAAGAACACAGCAGTGTGAATTAGCAGAAGAACAAACTAGGAGCCAGGAGAGCTCCAGTCTAGTCCCAGCCATGCCACCAACTAACTCTGTGACCTAACAGTTATTATTTAATCCTCCAGTTCTCCATTTCCTCATCTATACTAAACAGATGGTGAAACTAGATGGTATTTAACATATTCTCTGGGCTGTAATCTTATAATTCAAGGGCAAAATCTTATCAAGTACTCTAAATCTTAAATCAGATAAATCAAAGAAAATATTATAAATACCAAGAGAGAAATCTGACATGGTAATTTTTTGCATTAAAATTTATCTAGAACTGACTGATATGTATTCATAAATGAGAGCTAAATAAATACACAAGGTATCGGATTAAATTCTCCTTCAACTAGATCTTCTTGTAGATAGCAAACTTAAATGGATCAACTGGAAACCATACAAAATTCTTCCAAAACAACCATAAAGATTTAACTGATTTAAACAGTCATTTATTAATGCTCTTTCATTTATGTTCTCCAACAAACTTGCAGTAGTCTTACAAGAGATAAAACAGGAAGCGAAATAAGCCTTCCTGTGCTTTTGTGCTTATAATGTTGAGTGACAGTTTCTCTAGAATGAACAATGGACAATGAAATAGTCTGGCCAAATTAAATACTTTCTGCGAGCAGACTGAGCCTTTATCTCAGCCAAGTAATCATTTTCATTCCATGAAAAGTATCTAAAATCATGCCAAGTTGTATCACTGCCACTGAAATTGGAATGGTTTCAACATCCCATAAAAACAGCGACACTTAACGAATTGGTGCACTTAAATCATGCTGGAGAGAAAAAAGATGAACAATTTTATTGGGTTCTATGTAGTTCAAAAGATACAATCAACACAAGTAATCACTGGCACCCTTCATGTGAGGATTACCACCTGAGATAAACACACCTGGATTTCCATGAACTCTTTGTCTTTTGCTGACTAAAATGAAGTGATTAATGCCACTGGGAATGAGGCTAAAATAATATATTCAAAAAGAGCAGCATCAAATCGCTTGAAATGCTGATAAAAGACAAAAATCAGGAAGTAAGACAGAACCAGTTTGCACTACTTGAGACATCACTTTACAAGAATTTAGACCACCACAGAACAGTGTACTTTATTACGTGAGGTACTATTAATCTACAAGAGAAATCTAAATTATTTAATATCTCAAGAAATACCTGAGAATCCACTGATCTTACACATGCTTGCTTAGAAGTTTAAAAACAAAATACATCATACTTTGTTTCTTTGTTCTGTCTGCAGTGACTTCAGGATGGAGAGATGAAAGCCAGTGTACCATAAATAGAATTTGACATCTTAAGTGCAGAATATTTAAAGTTTACATGCACATACACATACAGAATTGGAAGTTCAAATATACCCAATACAGAAACATTTCCATTCTGATAGATAAGTAACATACAAATGACTCTTGATCATTCTCACTGTCTCAGATGATGTCAAAAACATTTGTTGTCTTTGGTTTTGTTAGCTGTTTTATACTTACATTTTAATATGTGTGTTCAATCTTCTGAGAACACACAACACCTTAAATAACCAATGAGGACATAACTTGGTGATGCCGGGGACGGGGGAGAAATGATTTACAATATCCTATCCCACTGCCTTGTTCAGAAGGTCGCTTAGTCTGTTCATGGCAAATGACATGACTTCTCAGACTAAACCCAAACAGATTTTCTCTCTATTTTAGTGTTTCACACTTTCCCTGGGTTAGGGAAAAGGAAAATGTTTGGTTTTAATGGACGCTGCTGATCTTCAGGTTACTAAATTTGTGAGATATATTAAGGCCATTATTATGTTACATCCTTAATTACACTCATAATTTGAAAGCAAGATTTGCCACATAGAAGCTGCTGCTGGGTAATCAAGATTTTCCTGCAGGATTGCTTCCCTGTATATGTTGAGTTGAAACCTCTATTCCTTTTTTTTTGTTGTTAAAACTATCAAAGCCATTGCAATAGCCACTCCAGAAAGTGCCTTTGCTGGTGACCGTGACAGTGTTTGGGCAGCCTTAGATCCTCTTTATTCCTTGACCCTGATGGACTCTGTAGGTTATTATCTGGTACCAGAGTGATTGTCAGCTCAAATGTCAAAAGCCTTAAACAGCCCAAGAAAACAAACTAGAAGAGAAAGAAGCTCCAAGGTTCATACACTTTTAAAGAGATCCTTTAATACAGTGTTTCTCAGTCTTTTCCACCCAAGTACTCCAAGGTAGATGAGAGAGAGAGAGAGAGAGAGAGTAAGTGTGTGTGTGTATACACACACACACACATATATATATATCGTCTGGTTTCTGTGGCTAGGACTTCTAATACTATGTTAAATAGAAGTATTGATAGTGGGCATCCTTCTCTTGTTCCTGAATTTACCGGGAAGGCTTTCAGCTTTTCACCACTGAGTATTAGTTGGCTGTAGGTTTGTTATAAATGCCCCCTATTATGTTGAGGTATGTTCCCTCTATATCCACTTTGATGAGAGTTTTTATCATGAAGGGATGCTGAATTTTGTCAAATGCTTTTTCTGCATCTATTAAGATGATCATGTGGTTTTCATCTTCCCTTTTGTTAATGTGGTGTATCACATTGATTCATTTGCCTCTGTTAAACCATCCTTGCAACCCGGGAATAAATCCAATTTGACCAAGGTTTATGATCATTCATTGTATTGTTGGATTCAGTTTGCTAATATTTTGTTGAGGATTTCTGCATCAATATTCATCAAAGTTATTAGCATGTGATTTTCTTTTTTTGTAGTGTCTTTGTCTGTTTTCGTATCAGGATAACGGTAGTCTTGTAGAATAAATTTGGGAGTGTTATCGCCTCTTCAAATTTTTGGAATAGTTTGAGAAGGATTGAGAAGGATAGGTTTAAGTTCTTCTTTATGTGTTTGGTAGTCTTCCACAGTAAAGCCATCCAGTCCTGGACTTTTATTTGCAGGGACCTTTTTCTTTTCTTTTCTTTTTTTTAAATTACAGATTCTACTTCATTTCTAATGATCTGTTCAAATTCTTTGCTTCTTCTTGACTCAGTCTTGGCAGGCTGTATGTTTCTAGATATTTGTTCATTTCTTCTAGGTTGTCCAATTTGTTGGTCTGTAACTGTTCATAGCATTCTCTTACGATTTTTTTGTATCTCTGTGGTATCTGTTATTTCTCCTCTTTCATTTCTTTTTTGTTTATTTGGGTCCTCTGTCTTTTCTTCTTGGTGAGCCTGGTTAAAAGTTTATCAATTTTGTTTATCTTTTCAAAAAAAAAAGCTCTTGGTTTCATTGATATTTCCTTTTGTTTTTTTGGATTTCTGTTTTATTTATTTCTTCTCTGACCTTTATTATAGCCTTCCTTCTGCTGACTGTGGACTTTGTTCTTCTTTTTCTAATTCTTTTAGGTGGTAGGTTAGGTTGTTTATTTGAGATTTTTTCTTGCTTTTTGAGGAAGGCCTGTATCTCTGTCTAATTTCATTTAGCATAATACCCTCAAGGTCCCTCCATGTTGTTGCAAATGGCAGGATCTTCTTCTTTCTCATGATTGAATACTATTCCATTGTACATATATACCACATCTTGTTTATCATTCATTTATCAGTGGACACTTAGGTTGTTTCCCTATCTTGGCTGTTGTGAATAATGCTGCAATGAACATGGGAGTGCAGATATCTTTCTGAATTAGTGTTTTCATTTTCTTCAGATATATATCCAGAAGTGGGATTTCTGGATCATATATTAATTCTATTTTTAAATTTTTGAGGAAACTTCATAGTATTTTTTTTTTTTTGGTACGCGGGCCTCTCACTGTTGTGGCCTCTCCCGTTGCGGAGCACAGGCTCCGGATGCACAGGCTCAGCGGCCATGGCTCATGGGCCCAGCCGCTCCGTGGCATGTGGGATCTTCCCCGACGGGGGCACGAACCCGTGTCCCCTGCATCGGCAGGTGGACTCTCAACCACTGCGCCACCAGGGAAGCCCCATAGTATTTTTGACAGTGGCTGTACTAATTACATTCCCACCAACGGTGCACAAGGTTCCCTCTTCTCCACACCCTCACCAACAACCTATCTCTTGTCTTTGATGATAGTCATTCTAACAGGTGTGATATCTCGTGGCTTCAATTTGCATATTTCTGATGATGAGTGATGTTGAACATTTTTTCATGTGTCTATTGGTCATCTGTATGTCTTCTTTGGAAAAATGTCTGTTCAAGTCCTCTATTTTTAATCAGATAGTTTGTTCTTTTTTTGCTATAGAGTTGTATGAGTTACTTACATATTTTGGATATTAACTGCTTGTCAGATAGATGATTTGCAAATATATTCTCCATTCTGTAGGGTGCCTTTTCATTCTGCTGATTGTTTCTTTGTTGTACAGAAACTTTTAAGTTTGATGCAGTCCCACTTGTTTATGTTTTGCTTTTGTTGCGTGTGCTTTTAGTTGTCATATTAAAAAAAATCATTGTCAAGACAGTATCAAGGAACTTTTATGTTTTCTGCTAGTAGTTTTACAGTTTCAAATCTTACATTTAAGTTTTTAACCCATTTCAAGTTAATTTTATGAGTGGTATAAGACAGGGGTCCAATTTCATTTTTTTGCATGTGAATATCCAGTTTTCCCAACACCATTTATCAATGAGACTATCATTTCCTCATTGAGTATTCTTGGCTCTCTTGCCAAGTATTAGTTAACTGTATATGCGTGGGTTTATTTCTCAGCTCTTGATTCTGTTCCATTAGTCTATGTGTCTGTTTTTAATACCACTACCATATTGTTTAGATTACTATGCCTTTATAATATAGCTTAAAATCAGAAAGTACAATATCTCCAGCTTTGTACTTCTCTCTCAGGATTGCTTTGGCTGTTTGGGGTCTTTTGTGGTTCCTTACAAATTTTAGGCTCGTTTTTTTTTATTTCTGTGCAAAATGCCACTGGGATTTTGATAGGGGTTGCAATTAATTTATAGATGGCTTGGGGTCTTTTGTATTGCCTCATATTCATAATACTTTCACAAACTTCTTAAGGGTAATTCTTATTTATCTTATCTACTGCTATGTAACAAGCAATCACAAAACTTAGTAGCTTGAAACAGCTGCAACTTACTGTTTCTTGTGATTCTGGGGTCAACAATTTGGGCTGGGCTCACCTGGGCAGTTCTCCATCTTATCTCACCTAGGATCATTAACGTGACTTGCAGTCATCTGATAGCTCAACTGGGGTTGGAGAAACTATGATGTGCACATTCATGTGTCTGGGGCCTCGATGCTGGTTATTGGCTGGGCCTCTCTGTGCGGTCTCTCACCATTTATTAGTCTAGCCCAGACTTCCCTTCATGGTTGCAGGAATGTTCCAAGAGGTGAAGCAGGAAGCTGCAAGGCATTTTGAAGCCTAGGCTCCAGAACTTGCACAATTTCACTCTTGCCACATTCTGTTGGTCGAAATAAACCACAAAGCCACCCTAGATTCAAGGGGTGTGGGAAAAGAGCTGAAAAATATTGTGGCCATATTTTTCAATCAAGGACAGCAAACCTTCTCCTTCTTTTGTCACTTTAGCAGCAAGTGTCATAGTGAAGGCACCTACTAGACACTAGCTGAAATGAACTCAATGTTCTGGTACTTTTATTATATCCAGCTTGAGACTATAACCTCAAGATAAGAATAGATTTAAAGGAAAAAATTAATCTTGAAAAGATTGATCTGTAACACATTACTTGGACTAATTTTCTTTTAAAAAAATGCCTAGGTCCAAACACATGTCTTATTTGAAAGGAATAGTTCTACCTCAAAGAAAGAGGCCTATGCTTTGAAGACTGACAATAAATCAGCAAATAGTTACTAAACCTAAGACTAGGTACTATGAGTATCAAACAGTTTTGCTCATTGATATGTTAATTTATTGATCAAACATTCATCCAGTGCTTGGCATGTGTGAGGCTCTCTGTTATTCACCCAGGATACATAATCTAGTTGAGAAGAAAGAAATATAAATGTACAATTATAACACAGGATGGTTCATAACTACAGTGATGGATAGGCATAGGATATAATAGAAGCACATTTAAAAAACAGAATGCATTAAAATTTTTACAATTTGGCTTTATGACAAGACACACGTGAATCTCCTAGTTGCAAAATATATGTGTACATGTCAGTTTAATGCAGCATTATTAAAGCCTTTTGAGGATTGCAAGAGTATATATTGAATGAAAAGATAGGAGGCAAGATTTACACATAGGACCATGTGGTGGCCATCTGCTCTTTTTACCTGCCCTGCATCCATTTACTCTTCTTGTGGTGACAGTACCTTGATTCCCTCCCTCCTTTCCTCAACTCTCAGTCCATATGATGTGGATAGAAACAACTCCACTCCAATCTTATAGGTTGAGTGTGTGGTCCAGGCCTGGCCAATCAGACCACTGCATTCTTCTGGCCACAGGGACTTGTTCAAGGATAGGTATATGACCCAAGAAGACCTAATGAGACCAATTTCCAGGAATTTTGTGGAGCTGCTGTGAAGAGAAAGATCACTCTTTTCTCTTGTAGTTACTCAACAGAACGGGAGTAATCCTGGGGCTGCTGTAGGCCACAGGAGCCTGAGAATAAAGCTATTTCTGAGGGAAAGGGTTGAAACAGGGAAAGAAGAAGACTGATGGCATTGAATCTCTGGAGCTATTCATGCTAGATCTAACTGCCTAGATCCTCCAATATATTCACATTTTCTCTCTCCCTCTCCCCTCCCTCCCTCTCCTTCTCCCCTTCCCCTTTTCCTTCAAAATATTAGTGTTGAGGGTTTGTGGCTTGTCACCAAAAAGCTCTAACTAATATAGTACAGAAGGAACAAAACTCAAAACGTAGGCTGGAGGAGAATGTATCAATTAGAAGGCCAGCATTATTGAAGCTAAGCGTCCATGTGAAGAAGTAATGGGGAACAAGATGGAGTAAGGTAGGATGAGCCCACTGGATGGTAAGGAGTCTTGACATCCAAAAGAGTTCAGAGAGTCTCTTAAGTAGGCAAGAGAGAATCAGTGCATTTTTACCATAAGTACGTATTTAAAATATTTGGAAGTCATAGAAGCATCAACTGGAATTAGACAAAAAGAACTGTTAGAAGGAAACCGCAGTAATTCAGAGGATGGGGAGGAAGACCCAGATCTGGACCATGGCAGGTCTAATCTGAGAAGTATGAACAGGTGAATCAGTGGGTATTAGGAACTGCTCAAGGCCAGGAAGGACAATAATTAATAAAAAGGGATACAAGTGGACTAAGTTAATCAAGAACTAAATCTACCCAAATTAACTCTAAAAACAGTCAATCTACAGACAGTCGTTGACAGTATTCTCAGTATGCAAGAGAAGAACGTTAACATGGTACCTATTATTTAAAGAATGTAGAGGCCTCTAGGGGTAGGATAAATTAAATAAACATATTGTTAAACCCTATGACATAGGGCTTAGAGTATGTAAAAAACTACCAGTACCACCAACAAAAAACCAAACTTCTTGAAAACTTCAACTGGGCTAAAAACTGCTGTGACTTTAGTCTGGTTTTATGCTAACTGGGCAGTATTTTTAACAATGAAACACTCTCAATGAGTGATTTTATTTAAAAGACTCTGTGTTAATTATTAATTTCTCATCCAGAGTCCATAGAGAGCTTAAACCACATTTGATTCTCTAAATTTACCAGCCATAACTCTACATACTAGTGTCAATGCAGCTGAATTGGAAAATGCCCTCTGTCTCACTTAATTTAACCTGTTTTAAGAGTTTAGAAAAATATTTATATACATAGACAAAACCCCAACAATATTTAAGAGTACCATTCATTCTGAAAAACTTGGGATGTTTCAGGACTAGACAGGTTTTGCATATATTAACTAATTTTAATTTTTTTTTTTTTTTTTTTTTTTTGCGGTACACAGGCCTCTCACTGTTGTGGCCTCTCCCGTTGCAGAGCACAGGCTCCGGATGCGCAGGCTCAGAGGCCATGGCTCACGGGCCCAGCCGCTCCATGGCATTTGGGATCTTCCCGGACTGGGGCACGAACCTGTGTCCCCTGCATCAGCAGGCAGACTCTCAACCACTGCGCCGCCAGGGAAGCCCTAGTTTTAATTTTTTAAAAGCAAGATACTAAACCAAAATTCAGGGGGTTGCTTGTCTTTTTAAATGTGCCAAGGAATCAGGATATCTCCTTACATTTCCTTCCTCAGACTTGTGGGGTTTGGAGTCCTTCCTGTCTAACTATGTATTCTTTGATCTAACTTTTTACTTTGAGTTCCATTACGGAAAATTCTTCCTATTAGTTTCTCCAAGAAACTTAAGTACTTTATATGCTCCTTTTGGACCACAGGGGCACTATCAGAGCAGTAATTAATGAAGCTGACACATCAGGTGGGAATATATAGCAAGGAAAGGCCAATAAAGCATCTTTGAAGATACAGGTTATTGGAAACTGTGCCCAGTGTTCTAATCTTAGCATAAGTTAAATTTAGTTGCATTAATTAGCAGATTTTAATGTCTGCTGTCTTAAGCAATGTTTTAAAACCATGGGGATTTGATTCAAATAAGTTCCTGGACTCTCTGAGACCTGACCAAAGGAAGAAAAAAAGTGCTCCCAAAGATATGAAAAGCACAGACCTCATTAGGCAAGCTTGCAGGCTCATATCAGCTCTCTGCAGACAATTCAGCCATTTTTTTTTTTTTAGTGGTCATCACCCTGAAGCAGTACCTCTTTCACATAATTCACACATTTGACAGGAATATGTAGAAATCATGTCTAAAGTTCACAGCTTAGTTGAAGTAAAAAACTGTTTATTTAAAAGGGCACGTTTGAATAAAGGTTCTGTTGGAATTGCTAACATACATAAATACCTAATGCTAGGAATTTTTTAAAATTCCAGAGTCTTCCCTCATCACAAAGAAAATTGAAAAAAAATTTAAATCACAATTTTTAATATGTGATTTAAATTTTAAAAATTTTTAAATGAAAAAAATTTTTTTAAATTTTTATTGGAGTATAGTTGATTTACAATGTTGTGTTAGTTTCAGAGTACAGCAAAGTGCATCAGATATACATATACATATATCCACTCTTTTCTTAGATTCTTTTCCTATATGGGCCATTATAAAGTTTTGAGTAGAGTTCCCTGTGCTATACAGTAGGTCTTTATTAGTTATCTATTTTATTATTTTTTCCCTTTAAATCATATTTTATTGCATTTTCCTTCACCTAGTCATATTATGGGAACTAAGAGCCTGTTCTTTTTGTAGTTATCTATTTTATATATAGTAGTGTGTATATGTCAGTCCCAATCTCCCAATTTATCCTTTCCCCCCAAAATGAAAAGCTTTTAACCACACAATTTTTATTTATTTATTTTTTTTTAATTTTTTTTTTATTTTTTTTTTAACCACACAATTTTTAAATGAAAATTACAAATAATTATAATGAATCTAGATTATTTATTTTCCAATGGGAAATTAGGTAGCATACACACAACCTTATAACTATTTTGGCATAATGCATGCTGTCACTTTGCTGCCAAAGAGATGGGCTTCTCTAACAGGCCTTGTCCTCAGATCCCTCCTTAAGACCCTGGGCACCATGTGTCTGCAATTGCTGGAAGTGGTCTCTGGATGGCAGTGCTCTTTTTAGTTTGCATCTTGGTCATGAAGATGAAGTTTCTAAGCAAAAGTTGCAGGGGACTCAAAGAATTATCTCTTTCAATAAGTGATGTCTTAGTGTTCTCAACTCCTTAGTAGCTGTGTGGCTTAGAGCAAATCAATGAATTTCTCTGAGCCTCACTGTCCTCCTCTACATAAGGAGGGTTCTATTCTAAACCTGGAATGTAGTCGCAAGGATTAGAGATGATAATGATAATTAACGTAATGTTATTGTTTATTGCAAACCTAATGTGAACAGGCACTGTGTAAGAACTTTACAAGTGATATCCCACTAAGTCCTTCCAAATACCCTATAATGCAGGTATTACTACACTACTTTTTTTTTTTTTTTTGCGGTACGCGGGTCTCTCACTGTTGTGGCCTCTCCTGTTGCGGAGCACAGGCTCCAGACGCACAGGCTCAGCGGCCATGGCTCATGGGCCTAGCCTATCCACGGCATGTGGGATTTTCCCGGACCGGGGCACGAACCCATGTCCCCTGCATCAGCAGGCGGACTCTCAACCACTGCGCCACCAGGGAAGCCCCTACTCTACTTTTAGAGATAAGAGAAGTGAAGCTCAGAATAATCAGGAATGTAGCCTAAGTCCTACAGCAGCTCAGTGGTGAACCTGGGGATTTATCAGTTTAGCATATAATACTAGTTCCTAGAAAATTGCCTTGTGCATAGTAAATATTGGTAATTTTTAACCTTTTTTATTATTGCTATAACTATTAAATTTTATATAGCTGGTCCCTGAAAGACAAAAAATTTTGAATATTATTTCTAAAATGACATAAAATGATACAAAAATCTATTATGATTTAGTTGATCAGATATCTTAATTTTTCCCCAAAGTATATTTGAGAAAGGTCAAAGAGAAGATTTGTAAATAAAAGTTTAAGGTCAATTAAATGTGGGGAATGCTATGTATTTTATTCTTCTCCTGGAGATTCACAGGAAATGTTAGCACATTAAAGACTGCGAGATGTCTCGAAGTAAACTCTTCATCTAATTTAACCCAAAGTTTTCAAATGTATTTGTCGAAGAAATGCTTTCTTCACATAATATTTATGAGCATCTCTTGAAATCAGTGTTCTGAGGAAAACATTTGGGAAAAATGAATCTATCGAAACTCCTCTTCCAAGTAGAGCCTGTAATGTTTTGACAGGTCTTTTTCTGTCAACTCGACTCCCTGCTGAGATGTGCTGTGAAATGTTAGGGCTGACAATAAAGTCTTTCTGACACTTAACTGTTAAACTTAAGTTTTTCTCAGGCTTTTCTCACAACAGCACAACATTCTTTCTACTTCTCTTCACAATGCAGTCACAGGTGAAATCTCAACCCTTTCCTGAAACACCTGCTCACGGTATTTCTTAGATCTCCTTATGGACCTTATCTTCTGCACCATTCAATGGCCTTTAAAGTTTCACTGACTCTAATTTAAACCTTACTGCTACCTAATTTGTCATGTGCTTATGACTCCACAATTAAACTGTAAGTTACTTAGTGTCTGGAACTATGCATTGCACTTCTGTGAAGCCCTAAAAGAGCATGAACACAGTGCATTGCTCATTCATTCATTCAACAAATACGCATTGAGCATGTCTCATGGGCCAGGCACTGTTCTAAGTGCTGGGGTATAGCAGGACCCCAGCAAGGCCATCAGTATTCTAGCAGAACTTTTATTGCACTGGGGGAGATGGATAAATAAATGTTCAAGTGAGCATATAATATAATGTCAGATAAGAATTAGTGGTATGAAGCATAAGGGCATGTGAAGGAGTAAATGAGGAGAGGTTACATTAGCTTGGAAAGGCCTCTCCAAAGAGGGAATATTTAAGCTGGAATCTGAATAACAGGAAAGACTCAGCCATGCAAAGAGAACGTCAGAAAGAGAAGGTCAGAAAGAAGAGTGTTTTAGATGAGAGGAAAAAGCCAGGGCATAGGTTGGCGGCCGGCTAAATTTGCTAAGTTAGCGGAATAGCAGGAAGGTCAGTGTGGCTGGAGCTTGCAAAAGACGTCAGGGGAATTGCTATGAGATCAACTTAGAGCGGTGGGAACGGGGTAGACTGTGGTAAGGAATTTGGACTTCATTTGAGTTCATATGGAAGCCATGGAGCGCTGTAGGCACAGGAATGACCTAAGCATGTTTTCATAATGTTAAAAGGCCACTCTGACTGCAGGGTAAAGAATGAAATGTAAGGAGTCAAGGGAAGAATCAGGGAGGCCAGTTACAGGCTCTTTTAGTAGCCAAGGTAAGACATGATGGTGTTAGAAGAGGGTGGTGGCAGGAGAGCCAAGGAAGTGGACAGATTCTGGAAGCACTTTGGCAAAAGAGGCAATGGCACTTGCTGGCTTGAGCAAACTAGTGGATGGTGATATTTCCTAGGTGGGGATATCTGGGACAGAAACGACCCTGGGAGGAAGGGTAGGGAAGGGAATCAAAAATACTTTTTGGGGCTTCCCTGGTGGCGCAGTGGTTGAGCGTCCACCTGCCGATGCAAGGGACACAGGTTCGTGCCCCGGTCTGGGAAGATCCCATGTGCTGCGGAGCGGCTAGGCCCGTGAGCCATGGCTGCTGAGCCTGCGCATCCGGAGCCTGTGCTCCACAACGGGAGAGGCCACAACAGTGAGAGGCCCACGTACCGCAAAAATAAAAAAAAAAAAACTTTTTGACAATGTTAAGGTTGAGTTGTCTATAAGATATGCAGGAATATGTGTCAATTTTACCTGATTCTGAAGCTCAAGGGAAAGGGCAGGGCTAGATACATACATTTGGGAGTCACTGGTACAAAAACAGTATTTAAAATCATGAGACCACATGAGATCATCTAGGGAGAAAATGTAACTCCAAGGCACCTCAAAATTTGGAAGTGGTCCAGGAGAAGAGGAGTAAAAAAAAAGAGAGGGGGAGGGAGAGACAGACAGAGAGAGAGGGAAGCCAAAACAGTATGCAGAAACCCAGGAGAATGTCGTGTTGAGAAGTCCAGGAAAATAAACTGCAGCTGAATGAAGGAGTAGTCAGCTGAGCCAATGCCAAAGATCTAGATGAGGACAGAGGAGGAACCACTGGGTCGGACAATGTGAAAGCAGTAAGAGCAGGGTCAGTGGAGTGCTGATGACTGGAGCTGGGAAGAGTGGGCTGAAGGAAGAATGAGAGGTAAGGACAGATGAGCATTCAGTGTAGACAGACTCCTCCAAAAGTTTAACTGTTAAGAGGAGCAGAGAAGTGGGGCAATAGTTAGGCACATGCAGTCAAGAAAAGGTTTCTCCTGACCTCAAGATGTGAGATACTAGAGTTTATATAGAATCAGAAGGAAAGATTGATGATGTAGAAAAGAGAGGGACTGATTGAACACATAAAGCTTTGTTTAATTATTATAGATTTTTAAATGTATTTGATTCACATTAGACTGAACAGGAAGTTGTTTTCCAACATGAGTGTAATTGTGACGATCTCCAGGAAATAAAACTGAGTGGTAATAATAATAACAATATTAACTTAACTTGCATCTAGGGCTTATAGCTTATCTTGCTATGCTAGGCATCGTTTCATGTGCTTTCCATATATTAGCTTCTTTTTAAAAATTAAAAAAAATTTTTTATTTTCTTTATTTTTGGCTGTGTTGGGTCTTTGTTGCTGTGCACAGGCTTTCTCTAGTTGCGACGACTAGGGGCTACTCTTTGTTGCGGCGCGTGGGCTTCCCATTGCGGTGGCTTCTCTTGTTGTGGAACACGGGCTCCAGGCGTGCAGGCTTCAGTAGTTGTGGCACTCAGGCTCAGTGGTTGTGGCTCACGGGCTCTAGAGCTCAGGCTCAATAGCTGTGGCACACGGGCTTAGTTGCTCCGCAGCGCGTGGTATCTTCCCGGACCAGGGCTCGAACCCGTGTCCCCTGCATTGGCAGGCGGATTTTTAACCACTGCGTTACCAGGGAAGCCCTATATTAGCTTCTTTATTCCTCCAAATAACAATAATTGTTCTCATGTAATACTTAATGAGGAAACTGAGATACAGAGAGATTAAGTAACTTCTCTAGTGCTGTGTAGGCAGTAAGTGACAGAACCAGGATTCCCACTCACATAAGCTGCCTCTGAAGCTTTAACTACCAGGATAAATTGGTAAATGGTCTTATGTGTGCTGGCATTTCCTCAGTTCATGATACGTTTTACGATTCACCTCCTCTCACCTCTTCTTTCTCTAAGAGTATGTGGTTATAGAAAAGGATAAAAAGGAGTTGTTTTTCAACTCTTTCTTTAGTTGGGGCAATCTTATGAGACGGTCAAACCAATTAGATGTGGGCAGCAATTCCATCAAAACCATTCCTTTCAAGATATTTTATAAACACCACACATTAAAATACAATTTTCAACAGTTAGTATAATTTTTTTTCATACAAGTATTCCTTCTGTAAACACATTTGATACACATTTATATATTACTTTAATGGCTATATGGTATTCAATTGTTGAAACATACCACAGTTTACTTAACCCTTCAAATATATGTATGTGTGTGTGCTTATGTACTTATAGAAGAAGTCCAAGTTCTTGGCAGAAAATACAGCTTAGCAAAAAGAATTCTACTCATCCTTTCATTTAATAAACCAATTCTTAGTGTCCATTTTACATGATGCAACCATTACAAATCATGTTTTCTAATGCTATTTAAAAGCATGAGGAAAATGCAGAGGAAAAACTGCAGGATACAAAATTATATGGAAAGTATGTGAAAAAATATGTAAGAAGCAATTAAATCACACATACACACACCACATGAGAAAGAGAGGGAGAAATGTAAACAGTAGTTGTTATTTCTGGGTAGTAAGATATTAAGGATGGTTTTTGTTTTCTTCTGCTTGCCTTTTTTTCCTTATTTTTCTATAATGAACATACACTAATACTCAGAAAAATGTTAGTTCAAAAATTAAATATTTCTACATATTGCATTAAGAGCATATGAATTACCAGATACCTAATTTGCAGCTAAAATGGAATCCATTAAGATAGCAAGGCATAGGGGATAGGAGGGCATTTTTATTATTTCAATTACTCAATAATGATGCTCCCAATTATTCCACTGCCCAGAACATCATTCAGGGTGTGCATGTCTGTCTCTGTGTGTGTGTGTGTGTGTGTGTGTGTGTGTGTGTTCTGTGGGGCAGTACAGAATCATCCAAGCTAATTAGTATGTATTTAACAAATGATGGACAATTAACATGGAGCTTCACTTCCTGCCACTAGATCTACCGAACGGAGAAAGAAACAGAGAGGGAGATCCAGGAGACATTTCCAAGGAAAAATGTTCCCTAAAGTATAGGCAGAAAATTCAGATACTTCCTGTATCCCTTGGTTCAGGCTATCCCTTTAAGATGCATTTTTTCTTTTAAACTTTTTATAAACATACTAAAAATATGTATATTTGAGTTCTCAAAAACATGTACAATAAACCCCATGTTCCCATCACTCAGCTTCAGTAATTATCAACATCTTTCAGAATTTTCTTTCTAGTTGCTTATCTTGCATTAGTAGGAAACAATAATACTTAGGAACAGGAAAACAGTTTGTAGAAACATTTTTACACATTAAATAAAAAAGAAATGGTTAAAAACCTCACTGTGCAGATCTGAACCAAGCTTTGAAGAAGTCCCTAAAGAGTTTCTGAGGCCTGCTGATTCAATTACCACCTTTCCCATCCAGTTTGCCCTTCCTCCCCAGTAGCTATTTGAGTGCATGATTACACTTGGGAAATGGAAGAACTAAAATAAAGAAAGCAGTAAACCAGGAACTGGGAAGCCACAGGACAGAACTGGGGGATTAGCAAGCGCTCACCCAGAGCAAGTGTGGTCCAGAGGACAGCCTGGGGATAAGCAGGCATCAGGCTGGGCAGGCCAGTCTCACGAAGGTCACGAAGTGGGGACAGGGGTGCATTATGAACTGTCACGGGGTTGTACCTACCCAAACTGTTGTCACTGCTCGTGGGCCAGGAAGCAATTCTGTCCCTTAGCTTCTTCTTTTTACAGGAGTTGTCTGACTTCTCAGAAAGGCCTACTTCCTCCTTCCTAATTTCTCTGACGAGCTGCATGCGGCACCTTGTAAAATCCTGAAAGGAAATCTTCCCATTTTCATCAGCGCCCAGTTGGTTCATGATCTCAGCCACAGACTCTTCCATGTTCAACTGGCGACAGACCATCAACAAGTCATTTCTACAGAAGGGATTGAACAGAAAAAGGGCTTGTTAGGAGAGACATTTAAGCTAGAGCAAATAGTTAATGAAAAAAAAAAGAGTATTTCTTGAATACATCCACATAGGAAACCTATTTCCACATTTCTCATTGCTTCTGGAAAAGTGCTAAGTGTGCAAAAAGATCTGTTCCACCTGGGTTATTCTAGACAAGAACTCTATTATTATTTGGAACAGTGAGGCAACTTTAAATCCTTTGTTCTCTTTTTTCTTCCGTGTCCATGCCCTTTCCTCCTTTTCTTTCTTTTGAAATTGACAAAGCACCTGTAGAGGGTAGCATTGTTACCTAACTGTAAGATAAAGTTTCAGAACATAGAAAAGATATTGTTTCCACTCTTGGCAGAGTTGAAAATCTCATCAAATTGTAAAGGAACAACAAAGATTTTAACAAGCTTGACTTTTCAGCTTCCTGGACCAATCAGCTAATTTTAGTACTTCTTTAAAATGTTATTTAATTTCAACTTTGATGACTCAGTGCTCCCCTACCTCTGGTTTTTCCTGATTTTCTTTGAGTATTTTCCACCTTCTCATCAGCAATTAGTAAACCCTAAGTCTTAGGGCAGGGATCAAAATCCCAAAAGTCTTCCAGGTCTAGGAGTTAATGTAAACGTGTGAAGTGGGTGGATTTAAGATAAGAGGGGTTTCTGGAGTCTGTGGCTGGACCAGAGAAGTATATTCAGCCTACAGGTTCTCAAGTTAAAGAAAGAGAAAGAAAAAGAATAATAAAGAAACAAGAACAACAACACTATGCCGGCCAAGAACATTTATCTGGAGGACATCATCTGACCCTGCACAGATAAATCTTGTTCTTTTCTCTCTTTCTAAACTCTTTGGGAAAATACTTTGTTCAGATTGCTCCAATTCTAAGTCTCAATAAAGGTAAAAGGATTATGAATTTAAGAGCTGGAAGAGATATTAGGAACTGGGCCATGGTCACAAGAACAGCTAATTAGTGCTCCTGTCTCAACACACCACCAAACCCAGTCATCTGGAGACCATGATCAATTTGATGTTTGCTGATACCTGAAACCTAACCATGAAAAGACCAACCCTTCTCCAGTCACCCTTCACAAATTCCTTCTGGTCCATGCTAGTATGATTCCCCAAGTTCCCTAGGCTCACAGAATTGTAGATATTTTTAATAGCTTCTCATTCACTCCATTTTAACCCTAATTCCCCCCATCCTCGTCCCTAGTATCCAATCTCTCATCAAATTTCTGTTGGTCCTGTCCCTGAAATGCTTCTATATTTACTCTTTATTATGTTTTTCAATACACATAACACTCTCCAAAACCTTCTCAGTTTATACCAGGTCCATTACATTAGCTTCTTTAGTTGATCACCTTGCTTCCATATGCCATCCATTTTCATGTTTCATAAAGAATTTTGACACACAGCTACAAGTTTTAGTTTATCTTGTTTGTATGTCTGTGTATATATGTATAGTATATAATGCTTATGTGTATATATTTATGCTTTTATTTGTAAGATAGATGGATGGGTAGATAAATAAATATACACATATGGAAGGAAGTATGGTAGATTAAATTAGTCCTAATTTTTCATTTCTCTGTAGAACAGTTATACGTCTATACCCTTGCCTTGGCCTTGGGGCCAGGGACACTCATGGTAGGTATGATCTTTCCCATCGTTTTAACTTCAGGCTTGACATCTAACTTAGCCTCTGGGATGTATGTGTTTATCTAGTTAATCCCCTACTGGGCTTGTCCCCTTTTGCTTCTGCCATTATTATGAGAAGAACAAACCATGATAGCTATTAACCTTCTAGCCTGGACCCCCAAATGAGCCACTTCAGCTGATCTGCAGACGTGTAGCATAAGAATCACTGCAGCTGACCCAAAGGTATGTAATCAAGAATAAATTCTTATTGTTTATGCCAATGAGATTTTGTGATTGTTCCCCAGCAATAGCTAACTGATACATTGGAATAATTTTTTGATCTATTCATATGTTTATTTTTTTGCCCTTTGCTGAATACAACCTGTCTGATGTTCAGCTGGATTCATCCCAGACAGGAATGATTATGATTCCTGTAGAACAGGAATGCAGTACTGTTTATGTACTGCTTACATAACAGTAAAACAGGAATGCAAACAAAAAGAAAGGGCCAATGTTCAGGTTCTACATCTAAAAAAAGAATTTCTTTATCATGTTTTTAGACAATAATCTTGAAAATTAGGCTTGGTGGGAGATAAGTAAGTTTTCTAAATTTCAGAAGTTCACATAATAAGATGTTAACACTAATATTTTCTGAATAGTAGGAATATGGTGTTTTCATTTTCTTATTTTTGCCTATTGTATTTGTAACTTTCTAGAATGTACTATACTACTTTCATAAATTGCTATGTCATTTTATAGGTTTTAAAAGTGAGGATAATAATAGCACCTATCTCTTAGGGTTGTTTTGAGGATAAATGAGATGATGCATGTAAAGCACTTAACACAGTTCCTGGCACATATTAAGTACTCAATAAATAGTAGCCATTATTATGATTATTTTATAATTATTGATCATAAATCTTTAACAATGTCCCGGTTGCACGATTAAGTCTTTAGTAATTAAGCACAAACTGCTCAGGGGAAAATAGTGCTTATTGAACTGAACTGACTCCTTCACTAAGTGGAGCAATCTATCTGTAGAGGCTCGCCTTCCTCCCTGCCTGTGGCCCACTTACACTTGGGCGCCCTGGTGAGAAACCCAAGCCTGTCCAAGCTTGAGAAGCCCCATTCCACAAAAAGCAGCTCAAAAAAGGATTTGTGTTCTAGAAATGTCAAATGTCAACTCAGAGGAGAATGCATAATTTTGCATCTTTATTTAAAAAGTGTAGGTCACTGGGCTTCCCTGGTGGCGCAGTGGTTGGGAGTCCGCCTGCCGATGCAGGGGACGCGGGTTCGTGCCCCGATCTGGGAAGATCCCACATGCCGCGGAGCGGCTGGGCCTGTGAGCCATGGTCACTGAGCCCGTGTGTCCGGAGCCTGTGCTCCGCAACGGGAGAGGCCACAGCAGTGAGAGGCCCACGTATCGCAAAAAAAAAAAAAAAGGTGTGGGTCACTAAGAGACTCTCATAAAAGGTCAAAAACAAAATACAGTACATCCTACTAAATTAAGTCAGACAGTAATCTTTAAACAGTGGTGCTAGTTTCTAAAAACTAAATGAAAGCTAAAGTTTCTCAGTATAGAAACACAGAACTAGCAAGAACAACTAACAAACCTGCAGGGCGAAATGCTACTATCCCCATTTTACAGATGAAGATGTGAAGGCTGAAAGAGTCCCAGAGCTAATATGTGGCAGAGCCAGGAATCTAAACCAAATCAGTCTGATTCCAAAGCTCTTGCCCTTTCCATTCTACCAAACACCGCCTTGGATGTCAATGATACTTAAACTTTGGCCTCTGAACACAAATAAGGACAGCAATCATAGGAACAGCTTGATGATCAACAGTCATTAAAGAACAGCACTTTTATCTTAAACCAGAAAGACTACATATATCTATATATGTGCTCCCCAACTATGTTAAATACGGATGAGAATAATATTACATTTTGATGTCAACATGAGAAAACAGTTACAAGAGAGAGAAAAAAAAACTCCAGGGAGTTCCCTGGCGGTCCAGTGGTTAGGACGCTTTTACTACGGGAACTAACATCCCGCAAGCAAGCCGAGTGACACAGTCAAAAAAAAAAAAAAAAAAACTCCCAAAGCTCTCCTTTACATATAAGAGCAAGCCCAGAGAACTTGATCACACTTTCACTATCAGCCATTGTGCTAGGGCTGTTTCAAACAGCTCGCAATGAATGACACGCTCCTGTGACTACGCCCCTTTGCATTATGTCTTTGCCTTTCCTCCCATCAACAGATGGAGGCTATTTCCCTGACCTTGAATCTGGGCTGGCCTTGTGACTTGCTTTGACCAGTGGAATGTGGCAGAAATAACTAACGTTCTAGGATTCACGAACACATGCCTTATGACGCCTTGTAGTTTCCACTTTCAGCTCAAATCCTTCCAGCTTCATGCTGGCCTTGTTGCCCACTCAAGGCCACAAGTGGTCTCTTCCTTCTTCTAGCATTTAGCACCTGTACCATTCATTCAGTGACTATATACAGCTGTGGGACAACTTTTAGATTGTTGTACTAAACTTTCATTTCTCTTTCTCTTTTTTAAAAAATTATTTTCAGGGCTTCCCTGGTGGCGCAGTGCTTGAGAGTCCGCCTGCCGATGCAGGGGACACGGGTTAATGCCCCGGTCCGGGAAGATCCCACATGCCGCGGAGCGGCTGGGCCCGTGAGCCATGGCCGCTGAGCCTGCGCATCCAGAGCCTGTGCTCCGCAACGGGAGAGGCCACAATAGTGAGAGGCCCGCGTACCGCAAAAACAAAAACTACTTTCACACACTCAAGTCTCATCTTCCCAACCTGACCACAGGCTCCTGGAAGCCAGTGGCCATGCATCAATCTCCCTTAAGATCCGTGCAGCACCCAGCACACCACCCTGTACACAACAGAACTCCATCACATTTGTTTTGATAGATGGATTTGTAAACTCTCAGAAGTTAAACATGATCATTCTTTTGAAGGGGTTCCCCACTTCATCTGATATCTTCCCACAATACCTGTCTTTGTATCTTCCCACAGAAGGCAACAGCACATGGGATGCTCAGTGAGTATGAATGACCAATGGGCACCGTAAAAACAAACAACAACCTTGTAGCCTTAGTGACAGAGCAACATAACAGTTTCTCCGCGCTAGGCCAGGAACATTTCTCAGAGGAAGACATAATGAGCAGCGTTTGTCCAAAACTAATATAGTCCAGTGGAGAACTATTTCAGTAGTAGTAACATCATCATATAAATAAATAAAATAAAAACCAACAAACTTTTGTACATTATTTCAGAAAATACACCCATTCATCTTAGAAAATGTAGACAAGTAAGAAGAAAATATAAATTACATACTACCTTTCTACCCAGCAATAACCACAGTGAACATTTTAACTAATTTCACAAAATTATGGTAAATATTTTTTCTCTAAGTTTCCTCTAAATAAATAAATTTCCTCCAAATAAAATTTTCCTTTCATCATTGCTACAACTGCTCTAGAAGGTGTTTCATATTTATTCATATTCATATATACATGTCTTATCTTCAGAGGATATAACCATGAGGAATAGATTCTGGTTTAGCAGAGGAACTGGTCAAATGAGGTAATATTTGGCTCTGCAGAGAACACCAATCACCAGGCAGCACTGAAGATCAATGCTTCCAGCTCAAAACTGCATGGTTTTACAAAGCATAGCTATTACTTTCTGTATGTAGAAGCCTTTTGGTCTCTTGGCTATTCTTTTTCTTTTAACTTGTAAAGAAATTGAGTAGGAAGTGAAAATTCAATGAAGCTATTCATCATTCAGGGAAATTCACAGCCTTACATCAGGAATAGATAACGGGAAAGATGGGCTTAGGTCTCTCAAGCTCAGATGCAGAGAAAAACATTATTCTTCCCCACAATGATACTAAACCCCAAACCCAGTCGGAATGAGGGCTATGTGAAAGCAATTGTTACTCTGAGGAAGAGTTAGATGCTTCTGTTCACAGCTCTCAACGAACAGACACCTTCGGAACTAATAAGTATGCCAGAAACAGCTGCTTATGAAAGAACTCAAAACAAGTCTATAAGTTCATTTTGCCTCTCTAACTGTTCAATTTGAGTCACACAAAAATGTAATTTAGGGGACTCTAATTTCAGTTCCATAAGTATTCAAAGTGTGAAAAATCATAAATAAGTCATTAAAAAACAGGCTTCTGGGCTACAACTGGTAATTTCTGAGTAAAATTGTTGGAGAGAGCAAATGCATTTGCCTTTCACAATTGCTTCTGAGTTTATCTGGTCTAAAGTGAAGACCAAAACAAACAACTAAATAAGCAAATAAACTTATCGTTAAAAGGAGAGTAGTTGATCGATCTGAAGGACTTCAACAAAATTCAGAAAGATAGTAAAGAGATGGGAGAAGCTGGCCAGTGGGGCTACCTTACCTTTCAGAGCATGGAACAAACAGATGTTCAAAGGTGATAAATCAGGATACTTACACAGTGGTATAAGCACATTATGGAAAAAATGGAAAAAAATCATCAAGAGAACTAAAAGCACAAGTGGTAAAAAACTGTACCTGGGGAGTGAGCTTGGGCATTGAGAGGTGGATGGGGCAAGAGACTTGTGTTTTGTCATGTGCCCTTCTGTACCATTTTATTTTATTTTATTTTATTTTACCATGTGCATGAATTATTTTGATAAAAGTAATGTTTTCAGGTTTAAAAAATCAAATAAGTCATTAATTTAATCTGAGCTGTAACAGGCAAAAGATTAGTGTTTAAATATACAACAAATTCCTACAATGTAATAAGAAAAAGATAACAACCCAGTTGAAAAATGGGTAAATGATAAGAACAGAAAATTAACAAAAAATGGCAAAGATGTGGAAATATTCTCAACCTCGATAAACGTAAGGAAAATGCAAATTCAAGCAAACAATGGGATACAATTTTAATAGGTATAGGACTGGCAAAAATGTTAGTGTGACAATACCAAATGTTGACAAAGAAGCAGAAACTTTCATGCGCTGTTGGTGGAAAACAAAAACTGGTACCACTTCTTTAGAATGAATTTTGGCAACATCTCAAAAAAAATGCACACCCTTCAACCAGAAATATCACTTTTAGTTATATATGTTAAAGAAACTTATGCTAGGATGGAAGGAGACATGCACAATATCTGTAAGAGCAAAGATTTGGAAAAAGGTTAGTATTAATAATCATGCTAATAAGAACAGTGAACATGCACCAGATGCTTACTGTGTGCCGGGGCCTGAGCTAGTGGATACATAAATGGAGGAATCGTCAGCTAATGAAATATGATCAGAGTTTTCAGAAGAAATACATTTGTAATATATCATAATTAATAAATCTCAAAAACAGCAGTGAGTAAAAACCTCAAGAATAACATGAACGACAGGACAGTATTTATCTAAAGTTTAAAAATATAACAAAACCACTATAAATTATATATGAATAATAAAAACAAAGTCAGGAAGCAAAAACATCAACCATAAAGTGGTGAGGGAGAGAGGGGAATAGAATTGGGGAGGGGATAAAGGGGTTTTAACATGCATTTACAATGTTATATTAAAAAATCATAGGTAAATATGACACAATGTCTACATCTTTTCAATCTGGGTATGGATACATGTGTGTTTACTATACACTTTGTAGTTTTCAATATTTAAAATCTGTCTTAATAAAAAAAATCTAATGTATGAAAGGCAACTTAAAACAAATTTGGTCTGAGGCCATGGTTGAAGGATAAAACATTTAAAATGAGCAATGTCATTCATATCAGTAAGCACTTGTAGGACATGTCTCGTGGAGTTGATCAAATTAGATGATCCAAAATGACACTGTTCATCCTTACAGGCTATAGAGCACCTGATTATTCTCCTGGTATGATTTTCTAAAAGTAGAATTACTCAGTGTTAAACAGTCTAATCTCTCAATACAGTTTTTCAAACATCCCTTGAGAAACATCCACCAATTTTGAGCCCCACCAGCAGTGTTTCAGTTACCCCCACTTGTTTTACATACTTTTCTGGAGAGCAGAATCAAATTCCCCATCTCTATGGTCTCACTTTCTTTTCTGTGAAGGCATTTATACCACACATTCCCAGAGACACATTTCTTTCCTTCTCTTCAGCACTCAGTACTGACGGCTGCCTTTTCCTTGAATCTCCTTCCTTCATTAGCCTGTGTAACAGCCCTGTCTTCTAGTTTCCCACCTCTACGTGACTGCTCCTTCAGAGTTCTTGTCCTTAAATATCCATGTTACCCAAGGCCTTGTCCTTTCTATTTTCTCACTTTATAGACTCTCTATAGCTGATCTAATCTAAATTTATGGCTTTATCTATCACTAGGAACATTGACTCCCAAATCTCCCTCTCCAGTTAAGTAGTAATCCATTTTGACTGTATAGCTACACTTCAGTGTCATACATTTATCTTGAACTCAAAGTCCTAAAATGAATTCATCATTTTGTATCCCTTTACAAGTTGACTCCTCCTCTCTACATAAATTACACCATTGGTCACCCACAGTAGAAGTCTAGAAATTTTCTAAGTTGCTTCCTTCTCATTTATTCCCCCTGCGATCAGTCACCCAAAATAGTGTCTGTTGTTCTAAATGGCTCTCATATCCATCCCATCCTGATCATTCTTATCACCCTCATCGTTTTCCACTTGAATTACTATAACGGTCTCCTACTGGCTCTCCCTCTTTCCAACTGGTAGGCGACATGTTATTTTTCCCTGCTTAAAATCCTTTCTTTGTGTCCCTCAAGACTTTCAGCTTCATACCCATGTTTCTCACTTCATAGCTAAGGTCCTATCTTTCTAGCCTCACTCTCCTGCTAAAGTAGGCAACCTGCATCCTAGCCCACTGAATTTCTTTTAGGTTCCATAAGAGGCACTGTTGTTATACATGCCCATACTTTGTATATATTTAGCCCTCTGCTTGGAAAATCCTCTCTTTACCTTTCTCCAAACGCCAGCCCATGCTTGTAATTCACTTGAATAGCATCTCCTTCAGAAATCTTCCCTAAATATCTCAGGTAACTCCCAGTTTAATTTGATGCCCCTTCCCTGTGTTACTAAGTCACCTGTGCTTGCTTTGATCACTTACCCCACTGTACAGTAATTATTGATTTATTTTTTTCTCTCTTCTACCAGACCAGAGACTGGTAACTAAAACCTACAACCAAATCCAGACCATTGCCTGCTTTTGTAAGTCAAGTTTATTGAAACCCGGCATACCCATTTGTCTATGGTTACTTTCTCACTACAACAGTTGAGTTGAATACTTGTGACAGAGTATATGGCCCATAAAACCAAAAATCTTTACTATATGGCCTTTTATTTAAAAGAAGTTGCAAACTTCTGTACTAGACTGTAAATTCTTAGAGGAGAGGGTTCATTCTTTGTTCATCTTTGAATCCCTAACACCTGGCATACAAATAGCTGTTAAATAAATAAGTGGGTAAATAAAATGTTAGATTTGAGGTAAAAGAGGTGGGGAGAGAAGTTAATGAGGACCTTCAACCCCATTTCTTCTTTGCTTTTTGCATACCCCAATTTATAATCACAAATGAAAACAAAACAAGTTGATATCATTAGGGTTTTTTTTTTTAAGATTTTTTTGATGTGGACCATTTTTAAAATTTATTGAATTTGTTCCAATATTGCTTCTGTGTCATGTTTTGTTTTTTTGGCCTTGAGGCATGTGGGATCCCAGCTCCTTGACCAGGGACTGAGCCCACACCCCCTGCACTGGAAGGCGAAGTCCCAACCACCTGACTGCCAGGGACGTCCCCATATCATAAGGTCTTAAAATATCTTCTAGTATATATGAGAGGCTCTGTACCCGTCAAGCTAGTAATTTAAGCCTTCTGTGCTAGTGGTACTCAACTCTGACAGCATATGATGTTCACCTGGGGTGATTAAAACATATTGATGCTCGGGCTCCATTGCTGACAAACTAAATCAGGGTGGGGAGGAGGGGGCAGCATCGATATTTGTTAGAAGGCTTCCTAAGTGATTCAGAGTAGAACTTCTACACCAACAGTCTGAAGGGATGAGAGCTTTGAGGCAACTCAGAAATCTTAATTTAAAACCAACCAACCAAAGAAACACACTAGATGTTGATAAGTTATATACTAGTAAGATGAAAAGAAAGAGATATTTTAGAAAAGTTATCTACTGAGGCGGAAACAAAATGATTCCTCCTCTAGCATTTAAGCTCCATGAGGATGGAGCATTTTGTCTCTTCTGTTCACTCTTGTATTCCCGATACCAAAAACAGTACCTGGCACGAAACACGCGATCAGTAGACAAATGATGAATGTATGAATACGTTTTTCATTTGCTTTCAGTCAGCCAGAAGCCCCAGAAATACTCCAGTTAATTGAAATTTTATACACAAAGAAGGCAAATTAGCAAATATAATCTTCAGTTAATCAACAGACAACATTTTTTAGGGGCATAAACATTACATTCTACAATTTAAAAGAGTGTTTTGATTTTAAAAAGGGAAAGCAAAGAGACACTGCTGTGGGTAAATGCAGCCCAGCCTCTAAAAAAATTCAATATTTACTTTTAAAAAGGTTAGCTGTCATCTGCAAACTCATGGGAAGAGAACATGAAAAGCCATGAAGGAAAGATAAAATTGGTGACATTACCTAAACAAACCAAATGCCATACGACATGCATCCTAAGGAATTAACAGAAATCGTCTTGGACCTTCCCTCTTAAAGCACTAAGCACGCTAGCCCAAGGAAGAATATCTGAGGCTGGCTAATTCTTTCTGTTTCCTTGTTTCTTCTTTCCCTTTCTCATAAAACATAGTACTAGAAATTATAAAGCTGTTGGCCTAATTTTTATATCTGAAAAAAATGCTTTTGGTTGAGGTTACCAACTTGAAAAAATACAGAAGAATAGGAAAGACAAAAGTCAAGATTGAAAGAAGACACACTTTGTCATCAAATTTATATTATAAAGATTTTCCTTTTGAAATTTCACTCCTAAAGGAATATTTGAGATATAAGCTCTTTGGAAAGCCAGAATTTCCCATTACCAACTTTCTCAATATTGTCTATGTTGAAACCTATTTTAACTCCTGTGAATTAATATTTAGTCTTGAGTTGCGCTGTTCAAAATGGTAGTCAATACACACAGGTGGCTATTGAAGTTTACACTGAAATTAACTAAAATTAAATATGATTAAAAATTCATTTCCTCAGTTATATTAGCTCAATAGCCACATGTGGCTAGCGGCTACCACACTGCACAGAACAGTCATAGAACACTTCCATCATCACAGAAAGTCCCATGGGATAGCACTGGGAAAATAAAATAAAGAACAGTACCCTCAAAGGCTTCAGGCGATAGTATCAGTCAAGCAAGGAAATTGTTACAGATGTCAGTTATTATTTCTAGGTAAAGAAGGAATGATAAAACTGGTATATAAAAAGTCTGAATATAGAAAAGCCATTATGTCATAAAACTGTTAGTTTTCTTTGCAGTTGATTTTCGTGTTTGGGGTTCACTCTTATTCACAGGACACACAAATATCCTCACTTTTTGATTAAGGAAATCTGACCAGATTCAAAATCATGTGCAATACACTACCCACCGATGAAAAAACATAGGTTGAAAGATTTATCAGACTTTAGAAGGCAGGTGGGGGGGATGCATATATTCCCTAGAGGAAGCACTAGCTTTGTCTTCTTAGATTTAAGTTATCGTAATAGTAATTCTTTCTGATGTTTAGCCTGAACTTCCTGAGAGTTCACTGTAATAATGAATAGCCAAGATTAATCAATGATATGATGGTTTCCCCTTCTCCAGGTGAAACGTCAAGAGTGACTAAAAGCCAATACTCAAGAAGAAAGTATCTACAAGCAAGTAAAATACGACTTTTACATATTTTTTAAAAGCTCTTTCATTCTATAATTCTTTTACATGTGACTCCTAATACTCTTACTCTTCATTCTTTTGGCAATCTCTCAATTTGGCGTTTCCCACTGATAGTCCAGTGGGAGAAAATATTTAATGTGTTTGCCCTTGGATTATTATTTTAATCAGTAAGTTAACATTCTTTATTAAGCAAGATTCAGCCTACCTTCACAGTGATTTGTAAAAGCTTCTTAAAAGACGTTTCTGCCATTCCTGGGGAAAAATACTCATTCAGAGTACCTATGATTCAGGGGCTGTGCTAGGTGCTTTAGAAATCTTATTTCATTTAAGCCTCATAATAACTTTAAGAGATATTATCCCCATTTTACAGGGTCTATCAGTTCTGTGTAAAAGGGAGCTTGTCCCAAGTTCCTGGCACCATACTTGGCCCATCACAGGTACTTCAACAAGTTGGTGGGTGCATGAATGAACAGAAGGTAGCTCTTCTGTAATCTCAGTGACAGACACACAACCTTGTAGTGAGCACTCAGAAAATCCTTACCAATTGAATATACTAACAGTAACGGTCAGTATGACAGTTAAGTGATTCTTAATATGTAGATGTTCCTGCAAAACCCCACTAAAGCTAAGCAATTGACTCTCGATCCAAAAACTACATAAGGCAGTCATGTCTGAAAGATATAGACAGGGAAGATACACAGAAAAGGCTGATAGATATAAGTTTGGGGGCAATAAAAGAATTTGGGAAGTGTGCCACTTTTATAAAAACTTATTTATAAGTGTATATTAACAACATCTCAAGAACAGATATCCTTTCAGATTATTTCAGATCACACTTTCATGAGAAAATTACAGCACACATAACACCATTATTATAAAAAGACAACTGCACCCAAATTTTTTCATCAAGGCAAAAGATTTATATTACAACACATATTTAACATATAAAAGACACACAACCTGCTGTGAATGATAAACTTATAATTATATTTATTTTTTCCATTGTAGAAAAGGAATACCTAAATGCGATAATAGGAGATAAAGCAAAAATTTTCACCAAGTGCTCTTAAATTGAATCACCAAGGCTAACACATTTTTAGGCTAGGCTCCAAATGTGCCCTTAACCCCTGGCAAATGGAAGTGACCCACCCACAGGGTCTGTCACCATGAGACTGAGGCTCAGCCACCCCGGAGGCCTCCCACCCACCCCTATTCTTTTCACTCCTCTGTCCCATGGTCTCATTCTCTCTCTCATCTAACATCCCTCAGTTCTTCTTGCTTCACGTGTCATGGGGACATGTACGTCTGGCATCCTAACTTCCATCGACTCTGCTCACACCCAGGGAAGGCTTGTCGCATCCACACTCAGAATAGGAGATGTTGTCAGTATTTATTCTGGCTCCTTGAGTCTTCCTTTGGCCAGGATAGAAGCCCAAACCTCTTTCTAAGGGGCTTGCAAATTTCCCCCAATTTTATTATGTATATACTCTCCACCAGCACTTAAAAACATTCAGCACACAGAGATTTTTTTTTTCTCAGTGCAAAGCCACTGTGCTAAAATTGTCCTAAATATCTTCCAAAGTACGTTAGTTTTAGGAAATGACAGTAAAGGAAAAGTAATATGGGTGGAAATGCTATTGACATTTTTCTTTGAAGGATAAAAATAATTGCAGGATTCTTTTCACGAAAAACTTTCTTATTCAACTCACTCTCTCAGATTCTAATTAAAATATCATAATGTGAAAAGCCAAAGCCTTGTAATCTGATCACAGAAATGAGAAGGGAAAGATCTAATCCCAGTATATGCAGCAGCCTGAGGCAAGAAATTTTGCCACTGTGCCTCCTTCCCTCACGTCTTACATGGGGATGTCACGCTTGTCCCACTATGAAAACAAGCCAGGGCAATGATGTTTAGAGCACTGCATCTGCCTTACAGGCTAGAGAGTCACCAACATTTGAAGAATTTTCTAGATTACTTTACAAAATCTAAACTGTAATAGATTGGTATTTTATAGAATAAAATGAGTTTTCAGAAAAAAAATTTGCAAAAGATATAGAAAAATACAAGCTCAATTTTTTAAACTTAGGTTCTATTCTGTCATATTGGTTTGAAAGTTTCTGAACACGTATTTCCAATTCCTATGCTTACCTTGTTGCAGTCAGGTATGAAAAGCACCACTCTGTGGGCCACTCTTGGAGCAGTTCTGTTTTCTGGATATCATGATGTGACTAAAGCAATCCCTGACTCCATAAACGAGAGACCAACATGGAATGAATGGTACCAAACAGCAGCAACGCCACTATCCTTGGTAGCTCACCACCTTTGTTTACCTGGACTTATCATTCTAAGGAACGTAAGTACACACTGTGATAACGTTTAACTCTATGTTCAGTCTTCGTGAACACTAGACTGGGAAATCACCTACAGAAATGCCATCGTAGTTTTATAGTTTATAAATATATTTAAATTAAAATATATTTATATTTTAAAATACAATATATAAATATAAAATATATTTCTATAAATATATAAATACATTTATAAATATAAATATATTTAAATCAAAATAAATTTAAAGCTAAGTTTTTTTTTTTTTTTTTTTTTTTTTAAAGCTAAGTTTTTGAAAAAAAAAATCTCTCAACTAACCACAGTATCATATATTTAAGTAAGCGCTGTGAGCTAGGTGCTTTACGTAATTGAACAGAAAGGGTTCTTCATGGTTTTTTTTCGTATTTTGCAGTACGCGGGCCTCTCACTGCTGTGGCCTCTCCCGTTGCGGAGCCCAGGCTCCGGACGCGCAGGCCCAGCCTCTCCGCGGCATGTGGGATCTTCCTGGACCGGGGCACGAACCCGTGTCCCCTGCATCGGCAGGCGGACTCTCAACCACTGCGCCACCAGGGAAGCCCCGTTCTTTATGTTTTAGAAGTTTGGAATACAGACTATAGTACAGATTACAAAATAGTAAGCACAGGGAGAAAGATCTGTAGATATAAAAATCAAAGGGAGCTCACTCTGCTTTGTGCCTGAACCTGTCGTGTTATGATGGTGGCTTAGGGAGAGGTGGTAAAGTTCCAACAGAAGCCCAACAGAAGCCATAAAAAGCTGTTTGGATAAGAAGGAGAAGAGGAAATGAAGGAGACGAACCAGAATAGGGAAGGAAGCCAAGCCGCACAGGGAGAGGGCTTCGCACACCCGCCCCCAACGGTGTCCCAGGGAGAGCGGGGCGGGGATCCAGACCCAGGAGAGCTTGTGACGTGGGGCTAGCAGAGAGGGCTCAGGGGTATAGTGATAACCGTAAGACATCACCAACACTCTAGCGTTAAAGGTCAAAACTTCAGTTTGTTTCTCTATTTGAGGGTGGGAAGATTCCTTCCTATGTTGATTTTCAAATCAAGGAAAATAAACTAACCCCTCTAATGCCTCTGCATCGCCTAAACTCTGAAAGGCTCTGAAACATCAGTAACCCCCTTAATCCCCGTGTCTGTGGGGAAACTCATACAAAAATAAGCCTAGGGCTTCCCTGGTGGCACAGTGGATGAGGGTCCGCCTGCCGATGCAGGGGACACGGGTTCGTGCCCTGGTCTGGGAGGATCCCACATGCCACGGAGCGGCTGGGCCCGTGAGCCATGGCCGCTAGGCCTGCGCGTCCGGAGCCTGTGCTCCGCAACGGGAGAGGCCACAGCAGTGAGAGGCCCGCGTACCGCAAAAGATAAATAAATAAAATAAGCCTATTTCCTATTGAGGCTTAAGCAACGACCTCAAGCAGTTGGAAAAAACCCACAGTGTCCAGGAGTGTTGAAAAATGAGTCCTGATCACAGACAGAAAGCCACCAACATAACACAAGTGAACCCAGAGGCTTGGGACCGTGACTAGACTCAGAAAAAAACACCCTTCGTGACAAAGGCGAGGTCTAGGATTTAAAAGCACATGCCACTCTTATACCCCGCTGGGGGGAGTATAACTTGTATGACATCTCCTGCACTTTGGCAGTATTTGTCAAAATAAAAAATGCACAGACTGTTTGATCCAGCAATTCCATTTCTAGGAATGTGTCCCACAGATATGCTGATGTATGCAAAACGATGAATGTACAGTTATTCAATGCAGTCCTGCTTGTATTATTAGCAAAAGATTGAAATCATCTAAATATTCACCAGTGGGGGTCTGGTAAATAAATTATGGTCAAGCTATACAATGCAATGAATACTAAACAAACTGTAAGAAGAATAAGGCAGCTATGTATTATGATGGCACAATTTCCAAAATAGGTCAAGTTAAAAAAAGGCAGGTGAAGAGCAGTGAATAAGTTATATGACCATATGTATAAAAGCAGAAGTAGAAGGTGTCCTTATACACTTGATACGCACAGATTATCTCTGGAATGACACCTGAGGAACTGTTACCCAGGACTGCCTCCGGAACGGGGACTGTGTCTGGAGGACAGAGATGAGACAGAAATTTACCCTGCCTTCCACGTTCTGGGGCACATTGTGCATTTTGATTCATGTACACATATAAGGTCTTTTTAAAAAAGCTACATACCAGGTCTTCAGAATCCTGGTATCTAAAGAGCAGTGGTAGAGAAAAGTGAGCCAGGAGTTTAGCTTTGTCACCCAGTGTCCCGCCAAGAGGAAAACCAGATGCCTCCAGATCGTGTATCAGCTTACAGGTTATTCCAGTTATTATCTTGTCAAGATATTTTAGTAGCCTGCAGTTCACATTTGGCCTTGACAACAGTTCATTTCTATTGTCCAAAACTCGTTAGTAAATCTTCAGTAGGTAACTTATGTAACAAAGACATCACTCTACAAGATATTAAAACAAGACTTAATTACCCAGTAGTTGGAGAGAATTTGAATTCTTTTCACTTTCCAAACTTTGTAAGGATAGAAAAATGCTCAAAATCTACCAGGTAAAGTGATTTGGGGAACATGAGTCATACGATATATACTGTGGTTTTTGCAAAGCAAAAAAATTAATAAATGACATTATTTTAAGTATTTAGCTTACATCTGCATGACTATATTTTCCTTTTGACCATTAGTGTATAATTTTCAGTGAAGGGTGTCATTTTTCTTCTGAAGATTTAGAAAATCAAGATGCTCTCTATGGTCCATCCCTCTTCTAAAGAAATATAGACAATTCAAGGGCTAATTACTCCAAACCAGTGTATAAGTTAAAAGTACACAAGTTCATCTTAGAAATTACAACCAGGAAAAAAAACATTTACACTTGTTAAAAGCCTTACTTCTTGCCTGCCCTATCTAATGTGCAATTTGTTCATCCTGAAAAATTATGGTGACGTTAAACACAAACGGTACTTTCTAAGTTAATTACAGATACATCTTCTTCCCTGCAATTTACATCTTAGAATCCAGCTCTATGCTGTTTTATTTCCTTCACGCGTCATAGGGAATGAAGGAAAGGAGTTGTCAGCTAAAATTGTCTTGCATGTGGATATTTACTTTTAGCCAAAAGAGCTGCCGTAAAAGCCTCCTTCTAGGGGACAATGAAAATGCAACTTGCAGATAAAATTGTTAAACAATTGCGCGTTACATCTAAATCATCACGATAACTCTTACCAACTGAAATTTGGTAATTTTAAAGAAAAATAAGAATCATGTGCTCCTCACTCACTCCCAGCCCACTCCAGTACTCAGGACAATTTATGTATCAGATCACGAGAATAGGGATGTTTAGGTGGTCTCTGTCCCTTCCCCAACACGTAGACCAGAGGGTTCACACACGGTAGACACTTAATAAATGTCACCTGAATAAGTGACTTTTTAATATATTCAGCAGGTTTTTTGTTTTTTGTTTTAAGAGAAAATATTTAATACATACACCTTGATCCCAGAATATACAGAGAATTCCTATACATCAATAAAAACATAATAATAAAAAAAACAGTACAAAACTGAGCAAAAGATGAACTGGCATAGAAAGCAGAGGATATCCAAATGGATAGGAATATAAATATAAGCTCAATCCCATAAGTAATCAGCAAAATTCAAATTAAAATTGTCAAGGGATTACCAATAGAATGTCTCATATTGAAAATAACTACATATCCAAGTGTGGGGAGGAGGTGGAACACATAGAACTCTTTATGCATTGCTAGCAGTTAACATGCTGGAACACTATCTACCAGCATTTACTAAAGCTAACATATGCATAGATTGTGGCCTAGAAATTCCACCTTAGTTATAAAGCCATCTGAAACATATGTTCTTCAGAAAACAAGTTCAAGAATGTCCCTGCACATACCAAAAACTAAACAACTCTATTTTTTGTCAACAAGACAGCGGATAAAGAAATTGTGCTATACTCACACAATGAAATCAAGCCATGGAAATGAATAAACTGCAACTGCATGTACAAACATAGATTATTTGGTGCTATGGATTCCACATGAAATTTTCTTTCCATTGTATTATTTTGTGATAATAAATAAAGCATATGCTAATTATAAAAATTTGTTTGGGGCTTCCCTGGTGGCCCAGTGGTTGACAGTCCGCCTGCCGACACAGGGGACACGGGTTCGTGCCCCGCTCCGGGAAGATCCCACATGCCGTGGAGAAGCTGGGCCCGTGAGCCATGGCCGCTGAGCCTGCGCGTCCGGAGCCTGTACTCCGCAACGGGAAAGGCCACAACAGTGAGAGGCCCGCGTACCGCAAAAAAAAAAAAAAAAATTTGTCTATAATATATAGGACATAATAAAAACAAATAAAAATTATCTATATTTTTGGTAGTATATAATGATCGTATGTCCTGTTACAAATATGTACATTATTACAGACACTGCTCCAGGTACATATATGCATAGATAGATAGATAGATCAACACTTGCTTATATATGTTTATGTAATGGTATTTATTTCTTAAATTGCATATCTCTGTGTCTCTCTCTCCATATCTTCCCCCTAAATGGGATCATGCTGAACGTACTGTTTTGTAACCTGTGTATTCATGTAGCCAAAAAATCATAAACATCTTTCCATGATAATAAGTCAGGCTCTGCGTATATTTTAATACTAACAAGGTATCCACTGTATAGCTACAGCATAATATGTTTTAAAAGTCTATTTATTTGTTTTTTTCCATCATTTTCCTCTTATAAGCACTTGTCTGACTACTTCCTTAGGTTAAAGGTAGAATTGCTGGGTCAAAAAAAGCATGCTCAGAAAAGACTTTCACACATGTTAAACAGCCCTATAGAAAGGCTGAATCAATCTTACTTTTACCGGTATGTATTAGTCTTCCTTTTTTTTTCACACCGACACCAACACTGGCTATTCTCTTATTTAAAAATATTTTCCAAAACAAAAGAAAAAAATAGTATCTTGGTTCTTCATCCATTAAAGTTGACCAAGATCAAATTTTTGATAACACTTTTGGTGAGAGTATGGGGTAACAGCAGCTCTCTGGAGTAGAGCCATAAATTGCTTCAATCTCCACAGAGAAAGTTTGGCCACATCTATAAAACTAAAAATAAATACACTCCTGACCTGGCGATTCCACTCTTAGGGAACTACCATATTGATACATTCTCATATATGTCAAATGACCTATGTATAAGGATTTTATTTTATAAATAAAATAGCATTATTTTATAAAGGCAAATGATGGGAAATAATTGAAATGTATATCAATAGAGGACTGGTAAAATGAATTGTGGTATATCCACATAATGAAATACTAGGCAACTGTTAAAAAGAACAAGGTCCCAACTTTTCTGTATGCTTAAAATTTTTTATTTAAAAAAATGTTAGGGGGATAAAGAATGAGGCAGATATATATATGTGTCCATGTGTAAAAATTTACAAGAATAACGGTTATGTGAAAAAAGCAAGGTGTAGAAGATTGTGTGTAATATTATGTATGTATTATGTTATACATATATACACAGATGTATATGTGTAGGCATGTGTATGTATACACACACCCACGTTCACGGACGACCATTAAAGGAGTCCATAAAAAACTGGTAACGGAATTCTCTGGTGGTCCAGTGTTTAGGACTCGGCACGTTCTCTGCCAGGGCCCGGGGCCTGGGTTCAATCCCCAGTTGGGGAAATAAGACCCTGCAAGTCGAGCTGCGCGGCCAAAAAAAGAAAAAACCGAACTGGTAATGGTGTTTGCCTTTGAGAAGGAGTATTGAGTGGCTGGAGAAGAGCATGGGAGGAGAGAAATATACTTTTCATTGTATATAATTCTGTATTCCAGAATTTTGTACCATGTGCATATATTACCTGTTCAATAATAAACAATTTGGGGCTTCCCTGGTGGCGCAGTGGTTGAGAGTCCGCCTGACGATGCAGGGCACACGGGTTCGTGCCCCGGTCTCGGAAGATCCCACATGCCGCGGAGCGGCTGGGCCCGTGAGCCATGGCCGCTGAGCCTGCGCGTCCGGAGCCTCTGCTCCGCAATGGGAGAGGCCACAATAGTGAGAGGCCCGCGTACCGCAAAAAAAAAAAAAAATTAAAAAAATAATAAACAATTTATGTCTCATTTTAGTTTACATTTTTCAACAACTAGAGGTTTGAACAAATTTTTTTTTTACCTATTGCCTATTTGTATTTCTTCTCTTATGAATTGTCTTTTCATGCTCTTGCCTAAGATATATCTTTCTAAAAACTCCTATAATAGTCTTAAAATCCACAAGCATTTTGGGCAAACCTATTCATAAAGCAGAACTGCTTGTTACTATGCTAGCAGTGGCCATGCTTTCATCTAGGGAAAAGCTGCTACAGCTTATACCATTATTGCTTCAGCAATCGATGACTTCCCTTGGCGCCAGTGCAGCAAGGGAGGTCCACTGAGGCACAAAACAGCTTCTGCATTTGAAAAGCCACAACCATGATGAGCCTTGGAGAGAAAGAATTTTCATCTTGGGGATCTAAAAGCCAATAATCATTAGTGTACATTTTTCTAGGTTTATGATGTCTATGCGTAACGGACAACATTAAAATGTCATATTAAGGTGAAAAGAAGAAATAAATCTTCCTAGTGTCATTTAAAAAGGAGAGTAGACTCATATATTACAGAAGTGGGATGGCAATTGCATGCTGCTTTTGTGGTCATTTTTCCCCTCGTGTATTTTTTCAGGTACAGAATTTGAAACTACATGGTGGTTCTGTCTAAGGCTTTCTTCTTTTTTCCTTTCTGTTTGATATAGGTTCAGGTATGATCTCAGTTTTCAAACACAGTAGGACAAACTAGAATGAATAGTCATAGGTAAACCTTTCCAAGGAGTCGGAGGACCCAGTCTGGCAGCACTTCCCTAATGTTCTGTCAACCTCCAGCTATGTGAAGTGTCTTCACTGATTTAAACCTCGGTCTGGGCACGTGAAAAGGGAATTTAAAATATCCATCTCAGAAGCACATTGTGAGGATTAAATAAAATAATGTATATAAAGCTCTGAGCACATTGCCTCACACAAGGAAAGCAGCTAACAAGTTGTGACGTGATCATCATCATCAGGAAGATGAACACAGAATGTGGCCATTTATCAAAGGTGAAGGCAGAATAGACCATAAACCACAAATGAATATACATACAGCAGTTCTGGGAATATGAGAGTCTTTAAATATTTCCTGACAAGCTGCAGACAAACAGAACAAAACAAAAATCAGCGACGTGCACGCTACCTCAAGCAGCACCTCTTCCTTGTCATTTCTCTCACAGAACATCACAACTGGCACAACCTACCAGAGAGGGACACATATTTGGAGAGAACCAAACAATAAAGGACGTAAGGGTAAGAGCCTAGCAGAGATGAATTCACTGGAAAACCGTTTGGCAGTTCCTCAAAATTTCAACGTACAATTACCATATGACCCAGCAGTTCCACTCTAGGTATTTATCCTGAAAAATCACCTGATAGGTATGGGGTTTCTTTTGGGGGTGACGGAAATGTTCTGCTATTAGACAGTGGTGATGGTTGCACAATGTAGTGAATACATTAGAAACCGCTGGCTTGTACACTTTAAAATGGCAAAGTGTATGGTATGTAAATTATATCCCAATTGAAAAAAAAGACATGAATACACTGATGGTGCCAAAGATTGCCCATATTTAAGATTAATATTGTAATCTTGAAGGATGATTTTATGTTGTCCATGGAAAAAAAAAAGCAAATGCTACAACACAGCACTAAAAGCAAGTGAGACATGAACTGGGAACAGTTCAAATAAAGAAAAGGAAAAAAGAAATCTGATAGGACTATTTACAAAGTCTCTGTTATGTGGAGATTACACCAAACAACCTAGGAAAAATATTTTTGCCTTCTCCCTTGAGCAGCTTCGTGAAGTCTTTCAGTTTACTTAAAGGGCTAACACTTCAAGCAAGGATCATCTTTGTGAAGCAAACTTTAATATATAAACCTGTCAGCAATTCTTTTTCCCTCAGAAACATTACACTAAAGGGTCCCCAAACCAGAGTTTGGGACAAAAACTAAGAAACAGTATGATAGTATGCCCAGGGGTGCACCTTCCCCTACACACCAATATGTTTGTGACTATGAAGAAGAATCATTCTGTTTTTAAAATATAAGCAGTTTTTTCATGACAATGATAGCTATGAAGGACAGCAACACTACTATTTTCTTTTTTGTTTTTGAATTGGAGTATAGTTGTTTTACACTGCTGTGTCAGTTTCTGCTGTATAGCAAAGTGAATCAGCCATACACATACATATATCCCCTCTTTTTTGGATATCCTTCCCATTTAGGTCACCACAGAGCACCAAGTAGAGTTCCCTGTGCTACATCTATTCTATACATAGTAGTGTGTATATGTCAATTCCAATCTCCCAATTCATCCCACCACCCCCTTTTCCCCCTTGGTATCCATACATTTATTCTCTATGTCTGTATCTCTATTTCTGCTTTGCAAATAAGATCACCTGTACCATTTTTCTAGATTCCACATATACGTGTTAATATACGATATTTGTTTTTCTCGTTCTAGCTTACTTCACTCTGTATGGCAGTCTCTATAAGCAGTTTTTTTCATGACAGTGATAGCTATGAAAGACAGCAGCAATACTATTTTCTATTATACCTTCTACATTGATTTTTTCCCCCGCTTAACTGGCTTTCCAGGGATATATCAGTCAATCCGTTTTTTTAACTCGTTGGAATCAACTGATTGCAAGCCCTTAAAGTTAAATCTAACACATTTAAATCTCCTAAAAATACTTACTGACTTTATACCATAAGCCAGGAACTTGAACTTCGCAAGGATCTACAACTAGTAGAAATTTTGTAAAGTAATTTTAAATATGATTTTTTCCTTCTGGATTTTCCTGCAATAATTATTTCAACAAACTGCCCTAGAGCTATTGCTCAGGGAAAACACTAACTTTTACTCTAACTTCACAACAGTACTAACTGGTCAGTGAAATAACCTATGATATGGGTCAATCATCTCTTATTCACACATATTGAGTTTCCTAGGCAATATGATTCTAACTGGGTATCAGTAATTTTTAATCCCCATCTGTTAATTATAAAAGTTTGCCTTTTCCAAGCTCATATATACAAGACCCTGTGGCTCAGTTGGGTCAGATTCTATAATAAATACATTGCAAGAAAGACCCAGATCCTTTTTCTGTGACTCTGTCTGCCAGTCTTCATTTCATTTTCTTCTGCTTAATAAACATCCAAGTAGCTAATGCATAACTTTGGATCTAGCTAACTGACTCCTTCCCCATTCCCTTTGTCAGTTAATTTCTACTTTTACTCAATTCCAAACAATTTTTCAGGCTATAGGGGTATGTTGGTGAATGTTTAGCAATGGGCTCTCTGGGGGAAAGAAGTCCAGATTTAGAGCGTCTGCTAATTTCCATAGTATAAATACTTCTGTCACCGCTGATTTTAAACTATCAATGTCATATCACTGAATGTGAATTTGGGAGAGATGTGCAGTAGCACACCGTGATACAGTTTTTTCACCAGAGAGATTCAAGGGACATAAATAACCTCAAGAATATAGCTAATAGTAAATAATCAGGAAGTGATGAGTTTTGAGTGTTTACTACCTCTGTTGTTAACGTAATTTACTTAATTGTAAGCTATGTGATTTGATTTTTAACAATGGTCATGTTTAACAATGGCCTCACAAAATTCCTGAAAAATTAGCAATTGTTTTTTATAAGCCAGTATGAGCCAGGTCCAGCACACCACTGGTTACACATTGCCATCAGTATGTTGTGACAAGGTCAGGTGAGACCCAGCAAATTGCAGAGAACCTGGACCACCTGAGGAGTGTTAGGTGCACCTGGATGAGCCCAGTGGGGATGCATAAGGATGGAAGAGGCAGATTGCGCTAAGAAAATCTGACATGTCACTGTAGACAAGTAGTATCAGTGGGTCCTATACAAAATAACTAGAATGAACGACAGAGACTTCCAGTTAAAGGTGGTGGATTTAATACGCTCATTTATCTTAACTTGTTTCCCTTCGATCCTTCCTGAAGCCACTCTAAAAAGATAACAGAATAAAAAAGAGCGTAAAACTATGGTCGATCCTCATTATTTGCATGTTCTGTATTTGTGAACTTGACTACTCTCTAAAACTTATTTCTAAACCCAAAAAGCAATACTCATGGTGCTTTCACTGTCATTTGTGGACATGCTCAAGGTGGTGAAAATTTTAAGCCTCCTGATGCTCATGTTTTCAACTGAGGTTGAACAAGGTGACCCTTTCCCTTCTTGCTTCAGCTCTCACAGTGTAAACAAGCAACCTTTTCACTGTCTATTTAGGGAAACATTTTTCAGAGTTTTGTGCTTTTTGCTGTTGATTCTGCTGTTTAAAATGGCACCCAAGCAAACCACTAAAGTGCTGTCTAGGTCCCTAGGCACAAGCGGGCAGTGATGCACCATATGGAGAAAATGTGTGTGTTGGATAAGCTTCATTCAGGCATGAGTTATCGTGCTGTTGGCCATAAGTTCAATGTTAATGAATCAATCATATATGTTAAATAAGCTGTCTTTAAACAGAAGTACATTGAACACAGGGTTATGTGTTGATTAGTTAATGAGGTTTGCAGGTATCTAAACCCTGTATTTCTCCTTGGAGCAAAGGTTCAGTATTTACTAATTCAGTGTTTGGAGCGACTTTATAGAACATAATTTTTGCAAATAATGAGAACTGATTGTATAATGTCAAGGACAGATTAGAACTCAATTTCAGAAGTCACCAGGCAGAGGGATGAGTGGATTTAGCTCACCAGAGAAAGCCAGAGTGAAGCAACACCTTGGACAGGCTCAGAAACAAGAGAGCCAGAGAGTGAAGGTAAAGCCCAAAATAGATGGATTAGTTGAAAGTGTGGGTGAGAAGCTGTGAGATCCCTATTTCCCAACCCCAACCCAGCATAGTCAAGTCCTCCCAACCCAGGCAGAAAACTAGAGGTTTATTTTCTACAGAAGTTGATCCCAAATAGATTCTGGATTTAGTGCCACCGCTCAGAGGATGAGGATGCTGTCCTAAAACCAGGGAGTTAAATGAAGGTCCACATGTTGAATGATAGGACCCTTGGCTCCTTTTCCCCTCCTCAGCTCTGAGAACCCTTGCTATTAGCGTTATACCATCCAGGCTGAAAGAATGTCCCTCTGGGGATGCTACCTGGGCCAAAAGAAAATACTTGTATATAATAGGCAGCTATGGTGAAGCCCACTGACCAAAATGTCTTCCTCTCCTAAATACACACATACATACACACCCATACACTATTTCTAAGTAGCTCTGTTGTGCCTTACTCTTCAATAAGGGGAGATAGCCAGCAACAACTGGATAATGGAAGAGAGCATCTAACATAAAAGAGAGAGACAAAAACGAACAAGAAAAGAAAAAACAATTCAGAGGAAACAAAGAAATAACGGTGGAACAAAAGAACACTTCCTCAAAACTATCATGGGACTCTGTATAGAGTTAAACGATGATATAACATTCATGGAACAAGAATAGGAAGATTTTTAAAAGACATCCAGAGAATAACAACATAAAAAATTCTTGGAAATTAAAAGCAGAAACTAAAATTTTAATAAAAGAAATGAAAGGTAACTTTGAGAAAATCCAGGAAATAATACAGCAACACTAGGAAGAAAACCCAAAGAACTGGAAAATATGAGAGATAAAGTAAAATTATTAGATCATTTTAGAATATTTAATATCCAAATTACAGGAGTTCCAGAAAGAATGACAGAGAAGAATAGAGAGGAGGAAACTATCATAAATGTAAGTTTTTTAAATTTCCCAGAACTGAAGGATATCAGTTTCCATAAGAGAGGGTCCTTCATGGGACCAGGATAATGGACTTTAAAAAAAGAATAAACCTACACCCGTACTAAGACACATCAACATGAAATTTTGGGCAAAGAGGATTCTAAAAGCTTCCAGAAGAGAAAAAGAGAAACAACAAGAGGTCTCATACAAAGAACTGGGAGTCATAACAGAACCTACTTTTTGTATCGCAACCAGGTGCTGGAAGACCCTGGAACAATCACTTCAGAATTCCTAGAGAAAATAAGTTCCAACTTCAAATTCCATGCCCAAACTATCAATCAAATGAAATGGCAGACTTAAGACATTTCTCAAAACATTTAGCTGTCATGGATGCTTTCTTGGGAATCTACTAGAGGAGGGATCCACCAAAAAGCATTCATGAGAAAGACAGAAACACGGTATATCAGCTGCATATAATCAGTGACCAAGTAAAAATGGCATTAGCTAGAAAGTTGACTTTTCTCCTGTGTAACAAGAAATCTGAATATCGATCTAACAATAAATTATAATTAGGAGAATGGGTAAAGGGGAAGTAGGTACGTGTTTGGGAAGGACACTAAATCAACATATTCCTTTGTAGAAAGTCAATAAATAATGTTTACATTTGATGTAAAATGGAAGAAACAGCAATATAAGCAAATTATAAATTATGGAGGCAAATGAAAAGCAGTAGTTGACAGTATTGTAAGTTTTATACAGAAAAGAATGGGAAGTAGGGAGGGGTGGACAGAACAGTGCTCTTTTTCATTATGAATCTCAAATATCTACCTGATATTTTAAACCATGTATCTTTGATCAAGTACGTGTGTGTGAGTGTGTGTGTTTTGCGGGGGTGGACCGGGAGGCAGAGGCCAGGCCAGGGATCTGGTGTCATGGGAGCTGGCAATGATCTGAAGCCCACAGCATTATTAACTAAGTCTGTCAGTAGACGGTAGAACCCCAGCCACCAGGCAGAAGCTCAAACCTAGAATTTCCCTCCCTAGAGGGGCGCAAATAAGAATTAGGCAGGCCAGGGCTTCCCTGGTGGTGCAGTGGTTGAGAGTCCGCCTGCCGATGCAGGGGACACGGGTTCGTGCCCCGCTCCGGGAAGATCCCACATGCCGCGGAGCTGCTGGGCCCGTGAGCCATGGCCGCTGAGCCTGCGCGCCCGGAGCCTGTGCTCCACAATGGGAGAGGCCACAACAGGGAGAGGCCCGCGTACCGCAAAAAAAAAAAAAAAAAAGAATTAGGCAGGCCAAGTTCTCCAGGGACTGAGGGCTGGTAGGTTTCCAGGGCAGGGAGTTAGGCCCAGGATACAATGTAATATGGGGACTTGGGGATCAGAACTGGGACACCAGGCTCCAGCCTGTATGGCAGACAACGTGAGTAGATGCTGAGGCCCACAGTGCTTGGGGCTCACTGTCTACCTACGTCTTACGAGAGCTAAGCACCGGCTGAGCCTGGAAGACAAGGGCAACAAGGGAAGCAAAACTATAATAGAAACCTGGGTAGCCTGACAAACACCAAATCAACACCAGCCTCTAGATCTGAGAGCTGCAGGTCATTCTCTTCCTTTACAATGTCTGTTAGTCCCTACCTGGGTGCCATATGTAGCCCAACAAAATCTACCCCGAGGACTAGTTAAATTGTGCTACATCCATACAATAAAATAATATGCAGCCAATGAAACAAACACTGAAGGTTCCTGGGAAAGCTTTCTTTCCAGATATGGATGCCACAATTTCCTACTGCCTTTTTCCATCTTCTTCATGCCTGGAATATGATACCTAGAAATGCAGCAACATCTGCATGGGCAGAGCATCTTACAACCCAGTGGCAGCAGGTATTCTAAGGATGGCAGAGCATAAAGATGAAAAACAAAAAAAGAAAAGAAAAAGATTCATTGAAGGCATCATTGAGCCACCTACCCCAGAATTCTTGATGCTTGAAATAAAGTAACTAAACACATTCTTAACGGATGTGCCTTCCCAATACGATGGGAATGGATTTGATTGGAAACTACAACTTCTTTTTTAATATTTCAGAATCTCAAAATTTACTCCTCTATAACCCACTGGGAGTGAAAAATGAGTTCAATATTCTCCCCCAGGATTCCTGTTTGGAATAATTATCTTTCCGCAAACAAAATCCACAAAATTCATCCTCAAATGAAATTGCCTTTGAGGACCCTGGAGAACTCAAAGTGTGCATACTTTAATCATACATTGCCTTATCACATCCTAATTGGCATTTTTTCCTATCCCTATTGTGCAGATGGGAAAACTGAGGGACATACCTCCCCCAGGTCCAAACAATTCATTATGATAATAAATTACAAAACATCATCCTGAAAAATTTGCTAAAAATAATTTTGAATATACCATATAAAGGGTATTTATTACCGGTTTAAAAGTTCTTAACCAATTTAAATGAACTGCTTACTTTGGAAAAGCTATAATAAGAAGTTTGTGTCATTTCACTAAAATGCAATTAAAACAACTAAAAACACTTCCCAAATGCTTATGTGGATCACTGCTGATACAAGAAGCTGCTGTTCAGGAGTTGATTAGAGAGTTCCCACTGATTTCTCTACATGGAAGAAGCATATTGTTGACACCTTGTAAGAAAATCAAGTTATTCAATTTAATGGATCAGTACAGAAAACAAAACGCTGTTTGCCAAGCAGAATATTTTGCTGTGTTTGTGTTTCCTCTGATCTAAACTTGCTAGCTTTGAATGCTGCTTTTAAACTAACACCCACAAATGGCATTTGATATGGCCTGCTTTATTCATTAATACAAAGTGAAGATCATTATGGAGTCACTTTGAAAGGTAATTTGGGTTTTCTTATTTAATTAATCCATTTCACTTAACCTTCCACTATTTTACTCTCTGAAAGTCCTACAACCATTATTAACACTCTACAAATAAGTTTTGCTTATTAAATTTAAGAATTTAGTGCCAAAAAAATTCTCAGCAGGAATATTGTTATTAAATGAGTTTATTAAACCTAACCACACTAATTAACAGTCAAGTGTTGAGGTACACTTATACAGCAGTGGACCATCTTCCACATTCATAACACCTCTGCTGATTCTAGTAAAAGAATTTAAACAATCTCAGGGACGAAAAAGGCCAGGAAGGTTACAGAAACTACAGGTACCTCTGTGGAAATCAGCTCCTCCAAAATAAATGTCCAGGCTTATCTGAAACTGGCTCCTCATCACATCATCTATCAGTCATTTTCAACTAAGTGTACAACTGGTTCTAGCTCCTCCCTCCCTTATGCTTGTAATGACATAACTGGAAATATTGTGCATTTTAGTTTTACATTAATTACCAGTCTTAGCTAGCCGCAACCCAGAATTTTCAGAGGGATCCTACATGCAAAATCTTTAGCTTCTAGCACAAGGATGATCTTTTAGCCACAAGAAAAAAAGTGTAGAAGAATGTCAACAGATTTTAATGTATAACTAATGGCTCCTTGGTCCCATGTAGTGGATGCAGTGATACATCACCAGACCACCACCCCCCACCCTTTATGGACTGAAGCTGCCAGAAGTGTTACCTTCTTAAGGCTCATGACTGAGTCCCTTCCTGGGAATTTCCCTCTGGGTAAGGGAGCCAACTTGTCCAAAGTTATGCCCCTTCCCCAGAGGCAGCCAATACCTAATAACTGGTTGACAAAGGTCTGGGCCCCTTTCCTCAAATCCTGGATATGCTAAGGGCCATCTTACTTCCAGGGCTTCCACTAAGATTAGCTGAGACACCTCTTGCAAATGCATCACAGTTCCACATCGCCATCTGCCTAATCCTGCTTCTTTCAACTCTCACACAGGTGCTCCCAAACAAACCTTCTGCACCCAGATCTCTACCTGAATCTGTTTCCTGGGGAACCCAACCTAAGACATCCCCATTTGAAGAACCCAAACTCAAGAAAGGATTTAAGGGGAATCCTATCTACATAGTTTGGCTTTCTGTAAGGAATTAAATTAACTCCAACCAAACACAGTTGAACTTTCTAGATTTAAGGGTTCAAGTTTTCATAGTCCATGAAACATTAAATGAAATTTAGACCTCCCATTAGAATAACTGTCTTTGAAGCCCCTAGGTTCACATATCTTAAAATAATAAGAATTCGAGCAGGCTGAATTGCTTCCCAGTCTCTAGCTACTGACCTAGAACTATTTAGGCAGGTATGTTGGGTCAGAACTTACTATCTCTACTCACACTATACCTAAGTATCCCACTATTCATCAGGTCTCTTTCACTTACTGGAGAAAAAAACTTTAAGTATACTTTTTTGGGAGGGGGGGTGCTATGGACTGAATTGTCCCCACCCCCAAATTCATACGTTGAAGCCCTAACCCCGAATGTAATTGTACCTGGAAATGGGGTCTTTAGGAGGTAATTATGGTTAAATGAGGTCATAAGGGTAAGGCCCTAATCCTATAGGACTGTGACCTTCTAAGAAGAGGAAGAGAGAGAGACTTTTTTCTCTGCCATGAGTGGTCACCTGTAACCCAAGAAGAGAGCTCTTGCCAGAAACCAAGTTGGCTGGCACCTGGATCTTGAACTTCCTAGCCTCCAGAACTGTAAGAAAGTAAATTTTTGTTGTTTAAACTACTCAGTCTATGGTATTTTGTTATGGTGAAGATCATTATTAGTTAGCCCAAGCTGACTAAATTTGTGGGAGGGGGTAATGTAAGTAAACTATAGTATGGTACTATTCCACATAAATGCATCTTTTGTTTTCTTCGTAGCTCTGCTTCTCTCCTTTTTTTAAAAAAAATAAATAAATGTATTATTTATTTATTTATGTATTTTTGGCTGCTTTGTGTCTTCATTGCTGAGTGCAGGCTTTCTTTAGTTGTGGTAAGCAGGGGCTACTCTTCCTTGTGGTGTGTGGGCTTCTCATTGCAGTGGCTTCTCTTGTTGTGGAGCATGGGCTCTAGGTGCATGGGCTTCAGTAGTTGTGGCTCACAGGCTCTAGAGAGCAGGCTCAGTAGTTGTGGCTCAGGGGCTTAGTTGCTTCACAGCACGTGGATTCCTCCCGGACCAGGGATCGAACCCGTGTCCCCTGCATTGGCAGGCAGATTCTTAACCACTGCGTCACCAGGGAAGTCCCTGCTTCTCTTCCTTAACTCAATTTATTTTCTTCAGCTCCTTTTTTTTTTTTCCTCATTCAGTGTCAGTGCCCTTAACTTGAGGGTATACAGAATATACATATAAATCAATGGCATACATTTTAAATTTCTGACCGGGGCTGGACCAGCTAATGTTGTCTGTTCAGGATTCAAAGGCTGCTGAGTGGTAACCTAAAACCTATTCAGAGAAATTCAGAGGGAGCTCCACATAGTAAGGAGCCCTTCGAATCTGGAGATAAGGCAGCTGAGTGCTAAATTAGCAAACATATAAACGAATGAACAAAGCAATCAACACTGTGAATGAGGTTAGCCACCTATAGAAGTAATACATCCTGTGAGAGAATCCTGCGGTTATGGAAATACTAAAACTCAATCAAGGCCACATCTTTGTATACTCAAATATGCAATGCAATTATAACGGGTACCGTGTCTTTCAAAAATTTTGTTAACATGAATTAGCTCAGCTGAGCCAGGTCATCTCTAAAGGAATGATAAATGTAGTTTCAGACCATGAAGTTTCCATTAAGGGACGGAACCGAGTAAAGCTCTTTCTGTGTTGACAATTGGTCTCCCTTGGTTATTTTAGGGGACAATATTGAGGTGAGCTGTGGTTGGATCAAAGAGGAGCCTTGAATGCTAAATTTAGATGGGTCTTTATTCTGTATGCAACCAGGGCCCAGCCTGGCTAGGGTAGTGACAGGAGTGTAATTCTATGTTGAGAAGATGACTCTGGCAGCCTACGAAAACCAGGTGGAAAACTGGAGTAACAGGAAGGGCAGTAAGCTACCCTAGTTGTGGATGAGGATTTGAAATGGCTGAGGGAAATTAGAAAGTATGTATGTGAGAGGCACTGCAGAGAGAGTATCAACATGTCTTGGTGACTTTGTTTGCAGAAGGCCATGGAAAAGAAAGAAAGTTTTGGGGTTCTCATTGTGGAGAAAGAGAGAAGCAGCTGCTACATAGGTCAGATGACTTGCTCATTGCAGTGTGTGGCTGGGATCGAAGAGTCAGCAGCTGGAACTGACCGCAAAGTGGTTGTGAGTGAGGGGCGTGGCCTCTGGAGAGAAGCTGGGTCGCAGGAATAAGCATCAGAGTTCACAGTGCAGGGCTGATACTTCAAATTATGGAAATGAATATGAACACTGAGAGGAGCACGTAGAGAAAGAAAAGACAGAGAGGGACCAAGCCTGTGGAATGCAAAAGGGTGAATGACAGGAAGAGCAGTGGTCTGAGGAGGAGAAGAGCCAGCGGTGACAGAGGAGGAGGGAACGTGAGTGGTCTCATAGGAGGCAGCGAGGCCTCAGGAGGGTAAAAGCTGTGATCATCTGCTGAGGGAGTGAGGAAGGAAGGGGAGGAGGCTAAGATGGTGAAACGGTGGGGGAAGCAATCCACAGGATTAAGATGGAGCTGAGGGCTTCCCTGGTGGCGCAGTGGTTGAGAGACCGCTGATGCAGGGGATACGGTTTCCATGCCCTGGTCCGGGAAGATCCCACATGCTGCAGAGCGGCTGGGCCCGTGAGCCATGGCCGCGGAGCCTGCGTGTCCGGAGGCTGTGCTCCACAACGGGAGAGGCCACAACAGTGAGAGGCCAGCGTACCGCAAAAAAAAAAAAAAAAAAAAAAGATGGAGCTGAGAGGGGCCGGAGAGAAGCCTCGCTGGGCGGTGCTGGGGGGCTAACCAGTTAGATGCATAGGGGTGTTTGCTAGGATTGCCGTAACAAACTGACTAGCTTAACCACTAGAAATTTATTGTCTCACTGTTCTGGAGGTTGTAAGTCCAAGATCAAGATGTTGGCAGGACCATGCTTCTTCTGAAGGCAGTAGGGAACGATCTGTTCCAGGCCTCTCTCCTGGCTTCTAATAGTTAATTGGCTTGGGGCAACATAATTCTTATCTTCACATGCAAGTATCCCTGCGTGCGTGTCTGTGTCCAAATTTCCCCTTTTTATAAGGACACCATCATATCGGTTTAGGTGCTTACCTGACTCCAGTATGACTTCATCTTAAATAATTATATCTGCAATGACCCTATTTCCAAATAAGGTCCCATTCTGAGGTACTGGAGGTTAGTACTTCAACAGATAAACTTGGGGGCATACAATTCAACTCACAGCAGTCGATGAAGGGCTTTCTGAGGCACTAGGAAAAAGGAGGCGGAGGTGCTGTTCAAGGACCCCTGGGCACTGACTCTGAATTCTTCCCATCCCCCTCCCACAACGGGCCATGAAGATGTGGGCCTTAAAGGGGTCCACTTTGAGGTAACAGCTTAGTAGTTGAGAGTGTGGGTTCTGGAGCTGGAGTGTCTGAGTTTCAAGCTCAGTTCGATCACTTATTTATCTTGCGACCAAGGCAATAAAACTGACTTTTCCTCAATTTCCTATTTATAGAATGGGAATAACAGTAAGATCTATCCCATGGAATTATGAGAACTAAACACATTAATAAAGAGCACACCTAATGCAGTTGGTACTATTATTTTTCTCATTTTATAGATGAAGAAACCAACATTCATACAGGTTAACTGACTTGCACAAGATGGTGCGTCTAGTAAAAGAGTTTATAGAAATCAAAAATTCACATAATGATTATGTTTTATTGCTTTCAGTGTTAGCTGATGCATTTGCCCATTAATGGGATATCAGCATTTAAATAAAAGTTTAAATTTAAAGAAAAGAAAAATAAAACCTTTTCCTTAATCTATCAAGTTTTCTTCTGGGGGGGGTGATAGAGGGTAATTAGTGATAATATCAGTTACAAAGAGAAGGCTCAAGAATACAGAAGAGTGGGATTTCCCTGGTGGTCCAGTGGTTAAGAATCCACCTTCCAATGCACGGGATGCGGGTTTGATACCCGGTCAGGGAACTAATATCCCACATACCACAGGGCAACTAAGCCTGTGCACTCTAGAGCCCACGTGCTGCAACTACTGAGCCCGGGGGCTCTGGAGCCCGGGCGCCACAACTAGATAGAAGCCTGCACACCGCAATGAAGATCCTGCGTGTCGCAACTAAGACCCGATGCAGCCAAATAAATAAATAAATAAATAAATAAAAAGAATACAGAAGAGTTAGAAGTGGAAATAAAATTTCCAACTTCTCATTTTCAAATACAGAATACTTACCAATACAGAATTTGAACAAGCGAGAGAATAATAAGATAAGAAAATTAAAATTGAATAAACTCGAAGTTAAGTCGGCTTCTATTTCTTCTTGTCTTTTCTTCCATTTTCTCCAGTCTATGCTATTCTTGAGAATCTTTAGATATTATTGAAAGAAGCGCATATGGGGTAAAAGATTTCCAGCATTTCCATCAGCTTAATGCTTTAAAAATATTTTTCAAGTGTTCCTTAAAAGTTTATCTTTATTGCTGTCTACAATGACAAACATCCAGTGTTATGTTTACCCTTAGGAATAAAGCAGCTAAAACAATTTTATTTTGGTCCCAGTGCTATTATCTTACAGAGGAAATAAAGACAAGCAAAGGCAAACACAAGAGAGAGGTAAGGAAGACAGCTTCTTGCAAACTGGGCTTTCCCATCTGTGTGTCCCCTGGCTGCCCTCCGCACAAGCCTCACACACCGTCACGCGCTGAATAAACACTGGCTGACTTGACTGACTGTGGCACAGAAGGGGAGGAGGCAAAAACCATTTTCCTTTATTATTCCTTTATCCTTTTTGTGTTCTGTGTAGTCCAAGGATAAAGACAGTAAGGTATGAGGTATTCACTCAGAATGACAAATAATTACCTTAGGATTATGGAGGAACAACATACCTAAAATCCTAAATTGATGGGGTCATTGAATATTTGCATTTCACGAAAATCTGGGTGACAGATGATACACACAGAGTCATACATAGACATACATACAAAACACTTGGAGATAAAGCAGAAATACTGCAGCACTCATAATGCTGTCTGGTTTTGCTCAAAATTCTCTGAGCATACTTCTGAAATCAACTCTCCAGTCTCCCCCACACCTTTGGTCCTCCTCTGATTCTTCAGATGCTTTCAGTACAAAGAGCTCCTTATCTACTCCCGAGCTATTCCAGAGCTCTAAGGCATTTTATTATTGATTAGATTGCTCTTGGGTACAGAATGAGTGGATAAATGTATTCTGTGAATTCTGGTGTGGGGTGAGGGTCAGGAAGACCCCCAACTATTGCTGCTTCGTGCCGCATGTCTGTTCCTTCAGTGCCTCACGGGATTCTCTTTGAAAACCATCCCATAGGTTGATGAAGTGTCCTAAAATTGACACCCATCAAGATGGGTGATCTTGCTAGCATCACCCATCTGTAAGACCTAGTGATAGAGCAAGCGGAACTCTGAGGCTCTGGGAAGGAAAATAGTTTTCATATGTGGAGTGCCTAAAAGGAGACCCACTCCTGGTCCTAGGGCTCTGACAACTCATTTTGTGACTTCAAGGAAATGATTTGTGCCTCTCACCCTTAGCTTTCTTATTGGCAGGAAAAAAAAAAAAAGGCATTTTCTCTAGAAATTCTTAATGTCCTTTCCACATCTAGCATTTTGTGACTCTAGATCTGAAGACATGGGTCCTCAAGGGCTCCATCTGCCATATAGTGAAGCAGAAGAGCCAAGCTAAGTTAAGAACACCAGATATGGAGCAGATAAATCTGTTTTTAAATCCCAGTGGCCCCATCTCATCAGCAGTGTGACTTTGGGAAAGTAAGTTGTGTTCTTTTCTGATTATCATCTGTGAAATGGGGATGCACTACACACAATTACTGTAAGGCTTAAATGTGGTAATTCCTGGCATATCACCTCTTCTTATCCTAGGACTGCATTATGTCATAATGGTGTAGAGCAGAGCCACTCTACTATATTGGGCCCAAGTTAGGTACAAAATGACATTCACTATAATGTAGATCTATCTTAGAACATTCCAGAAGGGATCTTGTAAACAAATTAGTTTCAAGTATCTACTGAACACTTTTCTCAATACTATTGGGCACTGTGGGGAAGCTAAAAAAATTAGGATATGGCCCCATCTTTTAAGAAATTTTTATAGAAGAGCGCTGCTTAAAGGAGCTCCACAGACGGGCGCGAGCCACGGCTAACAGCGCGGACCCCAGAGACGGGCATGAGACGCTAAGGCTGCTGCTGCCGCCACCAAGAAGCCTGCGTGCGAGCACAGGTCACTATCCACACGCCCCTTCCGGGGAGCCTGTGCAGCCCGCCACCGCCAGGGTCCCGTGATCCAGGGACAACTTCCCCAGGAGAACGCACGGCGCGCCTCAGGCTGGTGCAACGTCACGCTGGCCTCTGCCGCCGCAGGCTCGCCCCGCACTCCGTACCCCTCCCTCCCCCCGGCCTGAGTGAGCCAGAGCCCCCGAATCAGCGGCTCCTTTAACCCCGACCTGTCTGAGCGAAGAACAGACGCCCTCCGGCGACCTACACGCAGAGGCGGGGCCAAATCCAAAGCTGAGCCCCAGGAGCTGTGAGAACAAAGAAGAGAAAGGGAAATTTCTCCCAGCAGCCTCAGAAGCAGCGGATTAAAGCTCCACAATCAACTTGATGTACCCTGCATCTGTGGAATACATGAATAGACAACGAATCATCCCAAATTAAGAGGGTGGACTTTGAGAGCAATATTTATGATTTTTTTCCCCTTTCCTCTTTTTGTGAGTGTGTATGTGTATGCTTCTGTGTCAGATTTTGTCTGTATAGCTTTGCTTTCACCAATTGTCCTAGGGTTCTATCCGTCCATTTGTTTTTCTTTTTAAAAAAATTTCTTCTTAATAATAATTTTTTTATTTTAATAACTTTATTTTACCTTACTTTATTTTATTTTCTTTTATCCACTTTCTTTCTTTCTACTTTTTCTCCCTTTTATTCTGAGCCGTGTGGATGCAAGGCTCTTGGTACTGTAGCCAGGAGTCAGTGCTGTGCCTCTGAGGTGGGAGAGCCAACTTCAGGACACTGGTCAACAAGAGACCTCCCAGCTCCACGTAATATCAAACAGCGAAAATCTCCCAGAGGTCTCCATCTCAACACCAACATCCAGCTTCACTCAACGACCAGCAAGCTACAGTGCTGGACACCCTTTGCCAAACAACTAGCAAGACAGGAACACAACCCCACCCATTAGCAGAGAGGCTGCCTAAAATCATAAGTCCACAGACACCCCAAAACACACCACCAGACGTGGACCTGCCCATCAGAAAGACAAGATCCAGCCTCATCCACCAGAACACAGGCACCATTCCCCTCCACCAGGAAGCCTACACAAGCCACTGAACCAACTTTAGCCACTGAGGACAGACACCAAAAACAATGGGAACAATGAACCTGCAGCCTGCAAAAAGGAGACCCCAAACACAGTAAGATAAGCAAAATGAGGAGACAGAAAAACTCACAGCAGATGAAGGAGCAAGATAAACACCCACCAGACCTAACAAATGAAGAGGAAATAGGCAGTCTACCTGAAAAACAATTTACAATAATGATAGTAAAGATGATGCAAAATCTTGGAAATAGAATAGAGAAAATGCAACAAACATTTAACAAGGACCTAGAAGAACTAAAGATGAAACAAACAATGATGAACAACACAATAAATGAAATTTAAACTACTACAGAAGGGATCAATAGCAGAATAACTGAGGCAGAAGAACGGATAAGTGATCTGGAAGATAAAATAATGGAAATAACTACTGCAGAGCAGAATAAAGAAAAAGAATGAAAAGAACTGAGGACATTCTCAGAGACCTCTGGGACAACATTAAACACACCAACATTTGAATTATAGGGGTTCCAGAAGAAGAGGAGAAAAAGAAAGGGACTGAGAAAATATTTGAAGAGGTTATAGTTAAAAACTTCCCTAATATGCGAAAGGAAATAGTTAATCAAGTCCAGGAAGCACAGAGAGTCCCATACAGGATAAATCCAAGGAGAAACATGCCAAGACACATAATAATCAAACTGTCAAAAATTAACTACAAAGAAAACATATTAAAAGCAGCAAGGGAAAAACAACAAATAACACACAAGGGAATCCCCATAAGATTAACAGCTGATCTTTCAACAGAAACTCTGCAAGCTAGAAAGTACAGGCAGGACATATTTAAAGTGATGAAGGAGAAAAACCTACAACCAAGATTACTCTACCCAGCAAGGATCTCATTCAGATTTGATGGAGAAATTAAAACCTTTACAGACAAGCAAAAGCTGAGAGAGTTCAGCACCACCAAACCAGCTTTACAACAAATGCTAAAGGATCTTCTCTAGGCCAAGAAACACAAGAGAAGGAGAAGACCTATAATAACAAACCCAAATCAATTAAGAAAATGGGAATAGGAACATACATATCGATAATTACCTTAAATGTAAATGGATTAAATGCTCCCACCAAAAGACACAGACTGGCTGAATGGATACAAAAACGAGACCCATATAATGCTGTCTACAAGAGACCCACTTAAGACCTAGAGACACATACAGACTGAAAGTAAGGGGATGGAAAAAGATATTCCATGCAAATGGAAACCAAAAGAAAGCTGGAGTAGCAATTCTCATATCAGACAAAATAGACATTAAAATAAAGACTATTCGAAGAGACAAAGAAGGACACTACATAATGATTAAGGGATCAATCCAAGAAGAAGGTATAACAATTGTAAATATTTATATACCCAACATAGGAGCACCTCAATACATAAGGCAAATACTAACAGCCATAAGAGGGGAAATAGACAGTAACACATTCATAGTAGGGGACTTTAACACCCCACTTTCACCAATGGACAGATCATCCAAAATGAAAATAAATAAGGAAACACAAGCTTTAAATGACACATTAAACAAGATGGACTTAATTGATATTTATAGGACATTCCATACAAAAACAACAGAATACACATTTTTCTCAAGTGCTCATGGAACATTCTCCAGGATAGATCATATCTTGGGTCACAAATCAAGCCTTGGTAAATTTAAGAAAACTGAAATTGTATCAAGTATCTTTTCCGACCACAATGCTATGAGACTAGATATCAATTACAGGAAAAGATCTGTAAAAAATACAAACACATGGAGGCTAAACAACACACTACTTAATAACGAAGTGATCACTTAAGAAATCAAAGAGGAAATTAAAAAATACCTAGAAACAAATGACAATGGAGACACGACGACCCAAAACCTATGGGATGCAGCAAAAGCAGTTCTAAGAGGGAAGTTTATAGGAATACAATCCTATCTTAAGAAACAGGAAACATCTCGAATAAACAACCTAACCTTGCACCTAAAGCAATTAGAGAAAGAACAAAAAAACCCCAAAGTTAGCAGAAGGAAAGAAATCATAAAGATCATATCAGAAATAAATGAAAAAGAAATGAAGGAAATGATAGCAAAGATGAATAAAACTAAAAGCTGGTTCTTTGAGAAGATAAGCAAAATTGATAAACCATTAGCCAGATTCATCAAGAAAAAAAGGGAGAAGACTCAAATCAATAGAATTAGAAATGAAAAAGGAGAAGTAACAACTGACTGCAGAAATACAAAAGATCATGAGAGGTTACTACAAGCAACTCTATGCCAATAAAATGGACAACCTGGAAGAAATGGACAAATTCTTAGAAATGCACAATGTGCCAAGACTGAATCAAGAAGAAAAAGAAAATATGAACAGACCAATCACAAGCACTGAAATTGAAACTGTGATTAAAAATCTTCCAACAAACAAAAGCCCAGGACCAGATGGCTTCACAGGCGAATCCTATCAAACATTTAGAGAAGAGCTAACACCTATCCTTCTCAAACTCGTCCAAAATATAGCAGAGGGAGGAACACTCCCAAACTCATTTTACGAGGCCACTATCACCCTGATACCAAAACCAGACAAAGATGTCACAAAGAAAGAAAACAGGCCAATATCACTGATGAACATAGATGCAAAAATCCTCAACAAAATACTAGCAAACAGAATCCAACAGCACATTAAACGGATCATACCCCATGATCAAGTGGGGTTTATTCCAGGAATGCAAGGATTCTTCAATATACACAAATCAATCAATGTGATACACCATATTAACAAATTGAAGGAAAAAAACCATATGGTCATCTCAATAGATGAAGAGAAAGCTTTAGACAAAATTCAACACCCATTTATGATAAAAACCCTCCAGAAAGTAGGCATAGAGGGAACTTTCCTCAACATAATAAAGTGCATATATGACAAACCCACAGCCAACATCATCCTCAATCGTGAAAAACTGAAAGCATTTCCACTGAGATCAGGAACAAGACAAGGTTGCCCACTCTCACCACTCTTATTCAACATAGTTTTGGAAGTTTTAGCCACAGCAATCACAGAAGAAAAGGAAATAAAAGGAATCCAAATCGGAAAAGAAGAAGTAAAGCTGTCACTGTTTGCAGATGACATGATACTATACATAGAGAATCCTAAAGATGCTACCAGAAAAATACTAGAGCTCATCAATGAATTTGGTAAAGTGGCAGGATACAAAATCAATGCACAGAAATCTCTGACATTCCTATACACTATTGATGAAAAAGCTAAAAGTGAAATCAAAATAACACTCCCATTTACCACTGCAACAAAAAGAATAAAATATCTAGGAATAAATCTACCTAAGGAGACAAAAGACCTGTATGCAGAAAATTATAAGACACTGATGAAAGAAATTAAAGATGATACAAATAGATGGAGAGATATACCATGTTCTTGGATTGGAAGAATCAACGTTGTGAAAACGACTCTACTACCCAAAGCAATCTATAGATTCAATGCAATCCCTATCAAACTACCACTGGCATTTTTCACAGAATGAGAACAAGAAATTGCACAATTTGTATGGAAACACAAAAGACCTCGAATAGCCAAAGCAATCTTGAGAACGAAAAACGGAGCTGGAGGAATCAGGCTCCCTGACTTCAGACTATACTACAAAGCTACGGTAATCAAGACAGTATGGTACTGGCACAAATACAGAAATATAAATCAATGCAAGAGGATAGAAAGCCCAGAGATAAACCCACGCACATATGGTCACCTTATCTTTGATAAAGGAGGCAGGAATGTACAGTGGAGAAAGGACAGCCTCTTCAATAAGTGGTGCTGGGAAAACTGGACAGGTACATGTAAAAGTATGAGATTAGATCACTCCCTAACACCATACACAAAAATAAGCTCAAAATGGATTAAAGACCTAAATATAAGGCCAGAAAGTATCAAACCCTTAGAGGAAAACAGAGGCAGAACACTCTATGACATAAATCACAGCAAGATCCTTTTTGACCCACCTCCTAGAGCAATGGAAATAAAAACAAAAATAAACAAATGGAACCTAATGAAACTTCAAAGCTTTTTCACACCAAAGAACCCATAAACAAGACAAAAAGACAACCCTCAGAATGGGAGAAAATATTTGCAAATGAAGCAATGGACAAAGGATTCATCTCCAAAATTTACAAGCAGCTCATTCAGCTCAATATCAAAAAAACAAACAACCCAATCCAAAAATGGGCAGAAGACCTTCCAAAGAAGATATACAGATTTCCAGCAAACACATGAAAGAATGCACAACATCATTAATCATTACAGAAATGCAAATAAAAACTACAATGAGATATCATCTCACACCAGTCAGAATGGCCATCATCAAAAAATCTAGAAACAATGAATGCTGGAGAGGGTGTGGAGAAAAGGGAATACTCTTGCACTGCTGGTGGGAATGTGAATTGGTATAGCCACTATGGAGAACAATATGGATGTTCCTTAAAAAACTACAAATAGAACTACCATATGACCCAGCAATCCCACTACTGGGCATATACCCTGAGAAATCCATAATTCAAAAAGAGTCATGTACCAAAATGTTCATTGCAGCTCTAATTATTTTTTTTCCATACCCGGGCCTCTCACTGTTGCGGCCTCTCCCGCTGCGAAGCACAGGTTCCGGACACGCAGGCCCAGCGTCCACGGCCCACGGGTCCAGCCACTCCACGGCACGCGGAAACCTCCCGGACCGGGGTACGAACCTGCGCCCCCCGCACCAGCAGGTGGACCCCCAGCCACTGCGCCACAAGGGAAGCCCCACTGCAGCTCTATTTACAATAGCCAGGAGATGGAAACAACCTAAGTGTCCATCATTGGATGAATGGATAAAGAAGATGTGGCACATATATACAATGGAATATTACTCAGCCATAAAAAGAAACAAAATTGAGTATTTGTAATGAGGTGGATGGACCTAGAGTCTGTCATACAGAGTGAAATAAGTCAGAAAGAGAAAGACAAATACCATATGCTAACACATATATATAGAATTTAAGAAAAAGAAAATGTCATGAAGAACCTAGGGGTAAGACAGGAATAAAGACACAGACCTACTAGAGAATGGACTTGAGGATATGGTGAGGGGGAATGGTAAACTGTGACAAAGTAAGAGAGTGGCATGGACATATATACACTACCAAACGTAAAATAGATAGCTAGTGGGAAGCAGCCACATAGCACAGGGAGATCAGCTCGGTGCTTTGTGACCACATAGAGGGGTGGGATATGGAGGGTGGGAGGGAGGGAGACACAAGAGGGAAGAGATATGGGAACATATGTATATGTATAACTGATTCACTTTGTTATAAAGCAGAAACTAACAGACCATTGTATAGCAATTATACACCAATAAAGATGTAAAAAAAAATAAAATTTTTATACTTGGAGAAATCACTATAATATACGTGAATGTTATAATATTAAAGTATTAAACTTATGCAGTGGCTGGGAGGTGACCCATGGCAGGGTGTGGGGACAGTACTTTCTAAGACCACAGCAGTTGAAACCAAAGAACAGATACCAGGAGCATAACCTTCAGTGGCCAAGGATGACTCTGGGTAGACATTCCACAATGCAGGGCCAAGGTCTGAGTGAAGAAAACCATCAACAAACCAGGCTGAGAAACCCAAGGGATCCCATGGAAAAGTGGGAACCAAAATTCAGTTTGTAAATGTGTAAAGAGCCCAGGTGACTGATCAGGTAGGCAGGCCAAAGCTACGGGGTTGGAGAGCGAGACTAGTGGTGAGGAACTGGCTCAGAGTGAATTTCAGTCAAGCCTGAGACCTGGTTGCGTCTCGTGGCTGACAAGGAATAGGTAGAGGGCTGCATGGAGGTGATGAGATATCTGCGGCCCTGAAATCAGGATAGGAGTTATACAGGTAAATGTAGCTAGGGTAGATAGGAAAGGGAAACATCTGAATGAAACAGAGAAATGAATGACTATAGCAAGGAACAAACCTTTATTATATGAAAAATGCCACGGGGAGACAGGGATGAATAAAACATGGCAGGTGCTCTCAGAAGGTCTCTCAATGCCCTGGGCTACCTCACAATTGATAGGACTAGGAAGCAAAATCTAATGGTTAGTCACAAATTTTCTGCTAGAGATCATGCTGATGAGAGAGGCAGAAGCAAAATCCTAGGATGGGGTCACAGTTAATCAACTGATTCCATCTCTTTGAGCCTCTGTAACCACATTTGTAAAATAGGGACAATAACAGTATCTATCTCATAGGATTATTGCAAGGAACCAATGAGATAATGATGGATAGTGCTAAGCAAAGGCTAGCACACAGTAGGTGCTTAACTCATGTTAGCTGTTATTATTGATGGTCACTTTATCACATCTGGGCCATCACTGCTGATGCTGTCTTCATGTATACCTTCATCTTTTCTCACCCAGTCTCTGTGACAGCCCCCTGACTGGTCTCTCTATTTCCAGTCTAGCATTTGCCTCCATGTAGCCTCAGCATTCTTTGTTAGAGACAAATCCAGATATTTTATTTCTCTGCTTCAAATTACTAAATAGATCTCCACTGTCCTTAGGAAAAAGTACAGATTCTTTCAGAATCTCAGGCCCTTTGGCATCTGGTTCCTGCTATTCTCTCCTGACTCTCTCCAATATTATACTTTCTCTATGTTTTTCACGTCTCTCATCTCTGAGCCTTTGTATGTGTTGCCAGCCCTGCCTCTATTGCCTTGTCCCCTCTTTTCGGCCTGGCTCTGTCTTTGTTTCAACATTCTCTGACTTTCCTCTTCACCACATCCCCAGTCAGGCCACAACACCTTGATCTCACTTTTATCACAGGTGCTTAACACTCTACAGTGCAGTTGTTCATTTACTTATCTGTCTCCCCAGCTAAGTGTTTCCATGACAAATATCACATCTTATTTGTCCCTGGATTCTCAGTGCATAATGCACTGTAGGTCCTCAATAGATATTTGTTCAAAGAAACAAGAAAGAAAGAAATGACTATCATACAATCCAGCAATCCCACTCCTGGGCATATATCCGGAGGAAACCATAATTTGAAAAGATACATGCACTCCTATGTTCACTGTAGTACTATTTACAATAGCCAATACATGGAAGCAACCTAAATGCTTATCCACAGAGGAGTGGATAAAGAAGATGTGGTACATATATACAATGGAATACTACTCAGCCATAAAAAAGAACAAACTAATGCCATTTGCAGCAACATGGATGGACCCAGAGATTGTCACACTGAATGAAGTAAGTCAGAGAAAGAAAAATATCATATGATATCACTTATAAGGACCTACTATATAGCACAGGGAACTCTACTCAATACTCTGTAATGACCTATATGGGAAAAGAATCTAAAAAAGAGTGGACATATGTAAATGTATAACTGAATCACTTTGCTGTACACCTGGAACTAGCACACCATTGTAAACAACTATACTCCAATAAAAATTTTAAAAAGAGAAAAAGAAAGAAATGGAAGGAAAGAAAGAGGGAAATAGGAAGAGAGAGAGAGAAAGAGAGAGAGGAGAAGAGAGGAGGGGAGGGAAGGGAAGGAGAAAAGTAAAGAAAAGGGAAGGAAAGAAAAGATGCCTATGTCTTTAAAGGGAATAGGTAATAACTCATTTTCAGTAAATTTCTCAGCAAATGAAGAAAGTTGAGAAATGAGAGAGAATGGGAAAGAGAGAAGGAGAAGAAGAAAGAAATAGAGCATTTTTATCAGGAGAAGTTTAACATAATTACTATGGTTGATAATGACAGAACCACCTCTTTTTTCACATTACTGCTGGAATCGTGGTGTGACGGGGACAAAAACTGTTAAACTCGCGTCTACGAGTTTACAGCTTCTTCTCTTCTCTACCCCATCCCCACTGTGTATTTGCAGATTAGGTTAATAAGGCAGGTGAATAACCAAGAAAGATAGATGCGGAATTAGAAACAAACAAGGTCTATGAGTAATAGAGGAAAGGAAGTGGTGTAGAACAGGTGTTGGTAAACATTTTCTTTAAAGAGCCAGGTAATAAATATTTTAGGCTTTGAGGGCCACATGTGCTCTCTGCCACAAATACTTTTTTATTTTTGTACAACACTTTAAAAATATTAAAGCCATTATTATCTTGAGGACTGTACAAAATAGGTTATAGGTCAAATTTGGCTGGAAGACCATAGTTTGCACATTCCTGCAAGGAGAAGGAAGAAAGAACAAAGAGCCTGAAGGCCTGGAAAGAGTTTTAGTTGAGAACTGAAAGTGAGGGATGAGAAGAGAGATATTGGGTAGCTACGAGGGAAAAGATACTGAGACATTGGAATTATTAAAACTGTAGTTGTAGGTTATGAGCTGGGTCTCTTTTGATGTCCTTCAAGAGTTACTGGATTGAATTTCTTTGAAGGAAGAAAGAGTCAGAATGGGCATCATCAAAAAATCTACAAACAATAAATGCTGGAGAGGGTGTGGAGAAAAGGGAACCCTCTTGCACTGTTGGTGGGAATGTAAATTGATACAGCCACTCTGGAGAACAGTATGGAGGTTCCTTAAAAAACTAAAAATAGAACTACCATATGACCCAGCAATCCCACTACTAGGCATATACCCTGAGAAAACCAGAATTCAAAGAGTCATGTACCACAATGTTCAGTGCAGCTCTATTTACAGTAGCTAGGACATGGAAGCAACCTAAGTGTCCATCGACAGATGAATGGATAAAGAAGATGTGGCACATATATATAATGGAATATCACTCAGTCATAAAATTGAGTTATTTGTAGTGAGGTGGATGGACCTAGAGTCTGTCGTACAGAGTGAAGTAAGTCAGAGAGAGAAAAACAAATACCGTATGCTAACACACATATATGGAATCTAAAAAAAAAAAAAAATGGTTCTGAAGAACCTAGGGGCAGGACAGGAATAAAGATGCAGACGTAGAGAATGGACTTGAGGACACGAGGAGTGGGAAGGGTAAGCTGGGATGAAGTGAGAGAGTGGCATGGACATATATACACTACCAAATGTAAAATAGATAGCTAGTGGGAAGCAGCTGCATAGCACACAGAGATCAGCTCGGTGCTTTGTGACCACCTAGAGGGGTGGGATAGGGAGGGTGGGAGGAAGACGCAAGAGGGAGGGGATATGGGGATATACGTATATGTATAGCTGATTCACTTTGTCATAAAGCAGAAACTAACACACCGTTGTAAAGCAATTATACTCCAATAAAGATGTTAAGAAAATAAAAATACCAAAACAACAAAAAAAAAAAAAAAGAAGAAGGAAGCAAGACTGGGTCGTGTGGACCCCAGGTTTATTTGGGTAACAGCTGTATGTTCCACATCTAGACCATACCACCTTGAGGATAATCAAAGGAAGGATGGGATGGGTGGCCATCTGTATGGTGTTTGGCCGTCAAACCAATGCCTGGTTTCATTACTGGAGCTCAAAACCCATCTATCTCCTTAATGTTCCTACTGATTCCTGGCTCTTTTATTTCACTGATGAAAAAGCTTCTTTTGTTCATCAATTATTATAGCCCTTTTAAGTTAATGGCTCATTTAGTATTATAATTCTCTATACTGGAGGACTTGAATTGGTTTCTAGGCCAATGACCCAATGGCAATAATAACAACAATAATAATGTTAAAGTGGGCTTTAGATTGCTTTATGTCACTTATCCTCACAATAACCCTATAAAGGAATTACAGCTGTAGATGAGGAAACTGAGGCTCAAAGCATTTAAGTAACTTATCCAAGGTCAGGGCGAGCCAAGGGTGGAGCTGCATGTTTAACTGTAACATGACATGATGCATAATCTTAAATCATTCAATCTCCCTGAATGACCACCTTGGAATATGGTCCCTTTTTCATCCCCACTCTCCAGAAAGGCTGGAGCCACCTTCTTTGTCTCTCTGAGTCATAAATTGGGTCTAGGGAACATGATATAATTTGTAGTAACTGGTCCAGTCCTTCCTTCACCCTCCTTTTCTCAGCTTTGATTAAACCTCTCTCCCTGAGGGTCTGCAGGTATCTGTGTCCATTATGATCCCACTTTGATTGCTCTACAGCTGAACTGAGAGCTAGAAGAGGTATCTTAGAGATATCTAGTCCCACCACCTCCTTTGAGAGATGAGCGAGACCACATGTTCAATATGAATACATTCTGACATTCACTTAGAGTTGGTTCATTCCCCAAGGATTTTTTTTTTTTAAGATTTGTCTTTTTTAAACACTTGAGCTACTATTAAATTGGCTAGAATTCAAACAAACAGATCCTCCTCACATTCTCTCTCTCCAGATCTGCTCTCTCAGAGTTGGAAGATGCTACCTCCGAGACTGTAAGACACATGGGGCCTCTGCGTTCGTGCCAAATGTCCTGCAGTGTCTGCAATGCCGAGGGAGAGCTTTCTGAGACAGAGGGCCAGCTGCCTCACTCCGGGGCAATCGCTGGGAGAGGGCCAACAAATAGCTGTGGCTTTTGTGACCTTCTTCAGGAGTCCTATGGGCTGGAATCTGGCCATTATGTGGGAAGGTGGAAAGGGGCTGGAGGAAGGAAGGAAAATGAAAAGTGCCTGGAAAGTAACAGAACTGAAGTGTGGATTTCACCACTGCTGTAAATAAAATGAGGAACACATATGACATCTCACAACAGGATGTTTCTGTCATTTGCCTACTATTAGCTTCCAAAAGTTTTTAATTATGCTGAGGCTTAGAGCCCTTTTTTGAGAGATGGAGAGTCCCTGGGGTGGGCGGGCAGGCAGCGCCATGCTGTTAGTGGGGCAGTGGGTCTGCCTCTCCTTTCTGGTGCATAACCTCAGCAGGAAGAACATATGAGGAAGAGCTGTGTCTGATAAGGACACATAACTCGTGAATATATCATGGTTTCAGACACAACTGGCTTCACGTCAGAAAAACTTTCCAAGGTAAACATTTTGTTTAAATCTTAAACTTAAGTAAAACCAGACACAAGAATACAGTCTAAGTAACAAAGAAAGGCAGTGATATCCTCAAGTGAAAGGGAATTCATAAATGCTTCCCCAGACTGTCAGACCCTGACACAGAAAGACAGCTGTAGGTTCAATGACCCCTGACGTCTTTTATTTTTCAGATTTGATACACTGCCTTCAGCTGTGATGCATACAGACCCCAGATCCTTAAAACTTTAGCCTTTATATTGATATTAGGAATAAATGCTTTGTTTTACATATTAAGGATTTCCTCTTTAATGTGTTTTTCCTGGCATTATATAATTGTCACCTTAAAAAATCATTACTGTAAAGTCCTTAGATCTCAGTGCTCACGGGAAAGGAGAGAAAGACAAGAAGGGATGATCTTTAAAGAAATCTCCAAAGCAACTACACAAATGAAGGCATAGCATTTGATCCTGACCTTGTCAATCTTGTATTTGACTTATTACTCTCTAGTAAAGAAGGCTTGCAACACAGATTCAATTTTTAACTAATCCATTTTGTGCTACATATACTGTACATAACAAGTAAAAGTTCACACTGTCTGGGGCTCTGATGTACTGTTGACGTCCAACCCCTCCTCAGTGCCTGCCCCATCTCTCACAGTCACCAGGAACATCCTACAAGGGTCAGCTCTCCTGGTTACTGGGAATAAATAGCACAAATGGCTCACGAACGAATCAATTGTGTAATTACTCTCAGGTGAGGGCAGATCCTTACTGGAAGCCCATTGGATATTCCTCAGCCCTGGGGATTTAAGTGAGAGAAAAATAGCTAATTGTAAAAGCTAGAGAACAGGACCTATGAGGAAAGCTAAATGAAACGAAGCTGGAGAATGTTGTAATAAAGGTTTCCTGTACACATCAAAAGTGGAAAAGATAGCTGGGGCAAGGAAGCAAGAACAAGAGTAAAATGAGGCCAATATAGCGATGTCGGGGAGTCAACACTGTAACTGGGAACTGGGAAAGGGTCCTCTCCTTCCTTCCTTCCTTCCTTCCTTCCTTCCACAGTAAGACCTAAGTTTCTAGCCCCAGCAAGACACTGGCTGGGTGCTGCCTCAGCAGAGGCCAGTCACCCCCTCTTCTGTGATGATTTCTGTGCAGTTTTACCTAAAGACAAAGGGATAAATAGGGATTTCACTTCTGATTCTTCTCTTCCTTTCTGAGGGAAGCAGAGCAGGGTAAAGCGAAATAGGAAAAAAGCAATATTCAAACTCGGAGCAGTCATTGAGCAGGTCTTTTTTTTTTTTTTAAGATTTTTTGATATGGACCATTTGTAAAGTCTTTATTGAATTTGTTAACAATATTGCTTCTGTTTTATGTTTTGGTTTATTGGCCGTGAGGCATGTGGGATCCCAGCTCCCCGACCAGGAATCGAACCCGCACCCCCTGCATTGGAAGGCGAAGTCTTAATCACTGGACCACCAGGGAAGTCCCCATTGAGCAGGAGCAGGTTTTGAGGTGAGGCTGCCCCTGAGTTACAGCTGCTAAGACCCAGGACAGTCTACAAGACAAAAACTTGGCATGAACTTATCTTTACATTTGCCTAATCTGATCCTAGCAATATCTTCAAAATCACAACAAATAAATGATGATTTTAAAAGTATATGTATTGTCAGATGAGAAATTTCATTTATAGTCCTGTGTGGGACAAAGAAAAGAACACCCTTCTTTGGACAGGGAGGCCTGGGTTGTGTCACAGGTTGGTGAAGTCTATGGCTGCATTTGGAGTTTGACTTTCTCGATTTTAAAAGGTTTACTTTTTTCTTTATAAAAGGGACACAGCTCATGAGGTACAATGTGAAGAATAATACACTGCCAGCATTTTAGTGGACTTTTTTTAAAGACATGATTTTATGGACACTCAAAGGGTCTCTCCCTGTATACACCCTTCCCCAAGGCCCTAAGAATGAAGTTCCTTCATTGAATTCTTCCCTTGAGTTACAGTAGAAGTTCACAGCTAAAATCCAATGCTGGGTTGAGGAGAAATAACATTAAATGTTACCTTGCTATTAATACCATATTTTGAGCTTGTTTATTAAGTTGAGCCTAGAGAACGGCCTCTTGGCAGCCGGGAGACATCAGAGCGGCTCAGGCTGTGGAAGGGCCTCGGGGAGAAGGCGAAGGTGAGCTCCAGGCTGCGGCGGGCCTGGCCCCCAGGGACCCGGCAGCTTGAGACAATTCTTTTGGCAAATATAACTGTCTTTGACCAACATGGTGCCCCCAAACTTGGCAGCCCCATGAACAGAAATGTGTGTGAACCCAGGGAGAGAAAGCGTTTTGGCTGGGACCATTTGCTTATTACCATGACCCTTATGGGACCCTGCACACCTTTGAAGCCATTTAACAGATGTTCTCACTGCATATGCCACATTAAGAAATGCTTGTGGGGCTTCCCTGGTGGCGCAGTGGTTAAGAATCCACCAGCCAATGCAGGGGACATGGGTTTGATCCCTGGTCCAGGAAGATCCCACATGCCATGGAGCAACTAAGCCCGTGCACCACAACTACTGAGCCTGTGCTCTAGAGCCCGCAAGCCAAAACTACTGAAGCCGCACACCCCAACTACTGAAGCCTGTGCGCCTAGAGCCCGTGCTCCGCAACAAGAGAAGCCACCGCAATGAGAAGCCCACGCACCGCAACGAAGAGTCCTTGCTTGCTGCAACTGGAGAAAGCCTGCACTCAGCAACGAAGACCCAATGCAGCCAAAAATAAATAAATAAATAAATTAATTAATTAATTAAAAAAAAAAAAGAAATGCTTGTAAGGTAGTACAGAATTTCCACACCCCTCTCGAAAGCTGATTTTGAATGTGTTTTCATAAGCGTTTTCAAATATGTTCCCCTTAAACGGCCTCTTCCATTGTACACATATACATACACACTCGAGAAAAGAAGTCTCGAGAGGGAGTGGTTCTGCAATGCACCATCAGCAGCTTTGGTAAAGGCTGCAGATGCAAATTCCTGAAACACGTTTACAAAGACTTACCTTTCTATTCTGAAAGAGGCCGGTTAGTGTTCACTGTACTAACAGAAGGGCCTTGCAGGTTGAAATGCTCTAAGGACAGCCGCTACCTTCCTTTCCTTGGCTTCTTTGTCCTTGATTTTTCCCTCTGACCCACAGCCTTATCTGCTTCGTTTATTCTTATTCATCTTTCCCTTTCCACAACTGTATATTTTTCTTTCCTACCTGTGACGTAGGCCAGCACATGTCATGATACAGTTTGGCCCCCTTAAGTGGAATTCGGGAAGTAAAATAAGACTTCCTACCTGGTGGAAGGAAGTCTTATTAGTCTGGACCAGTATGTGGTCCATACTGCTAACCACACCTGATGAGATGCTCTACCCATTCACCTCTTCTTCAGACCCCTGAGATGAAGCCAAATGTCTGTGGAGGGTTTGGAGTGGGTGGTGTGGGTAGTGGAGCCATTACAGAAAGGTGATAGGGCTTCATTATAATAACTATAGCTAACACCTACTGAGCTCTTACTATGTTCCAGACACTGTTCTACATGCTTTCACATTTACGTAAAGCTCCGTATTTCAATAATACTTTCTCCGCTTCATACTTAACAACAGAAAAGAGAATATGTTCCCTGTCCAAACCCTTTCATTTATATGACCTGCATGAAATAATTTAGAGAATCTCTTCTCAAGCAAACATTGAAATGTTTCTACATTTGCAACTAAATAAACACACTCATACACTATACACATCAAACTGTCAAAAGGAAAAGGGTTAAATGTAGAGAAAAAAAATAACACCAAGTAAAAACGTTTTGAATACCCTGACTGAGGTGGAATTTCTTTGCATGTATACTCTCCACAGGGGCCTGCCTTCCCTCTGTACTATAACAAAAGGCCCCAAGGTAAAAACAAGTGCTTCTTCAGGAGGAGATGAAGAAGGAATAACAATGAAACAACTAGCATTTTAAATTCAATTTACAGTTTATCTGGAACATTTACCTATCTTACTGGTCACCATGACAAACCTGTGAGGCAAGTGTCATTTGTATAATCCCCATTTTACAGATTAAGAAAATTGAGGTTTGGAATAGTCAAATCATTTGCCCAAGTCACACACCAAGTGTTTCAGTTACCTACTGCTGTGTAACTAACTACCCCCAAATGTAATGGCTCAGAAAAATTAACTTATAATTACTCATGATTCTGCGAGTTGGCCGGGCAGTTCTGCTTCACAGAGTATCCACTTGGAGCTTGGCTGGGGCTAGAATAATCAAGAGGGTCTCACTCTCATGTTTGGCTGTAGGTGCTGGCCATTGGTGGGGGCAATGTGGCTCTCCTCCACATGGCCTCTCATCCCCCAAGACCTCTCTTCTCATGGTCTCTCTAGTAGGACAGCCCAGACTTCTTTACATGGCAGGATCTCCAGAGCGCAAAAATGGAAACTGCCAGGTCTCTTAAAGCCTAGGCCTGGAAGTCACACAGTACAACTTCCACTGCATTCTACTGGTCAAAGCAAGCCACGGCCAAGCAGATTCAAGGCAAAGGAAATAGATTCAATCTGTTGATGTTGAAGCCACATGCATGTACAGGAATGGGAAGAATTGTGGGCAGCTATATTTGCAGACAATCTACCACACCAGGAGGGGTATAGTTGGAACTCAGGAAGATCAGTGAGAATGCCACTATTCTGCTAATTCTTTATGTCCAAGTCTAGGGTTAAGTTTCATGACAGACACCCAGGAAAGTAATTCCCTACTTGCTCTCAGGTGATGCTGGCATCACTGCACCTTTGCCTTTACGTTTCATTTATTTGGAAGACAGAGATTACCTTAGGCCCATATATAACTGTGGGCCTAAGTTAATATAACGCCAATGTTCTCAATAAGGACTTTAAGAGCAAGGTATGAGATGACAAATGACTGGCTGCACAAGGGGACTTGCTGATGAATGTTAATGGCAAAGAGCCAGTTGGCAGCAGAAATCATGGGAAGAAGGTTTTTTATGTGACTGACTCACAGCCTTATTGAATTTTCTGGCTTGAAGGCACATTTCATGGTCATCCAATTAAAACCTCTCCTTAGCCAGATACACGGTTGCAGCTGAGATTCTTTTAGGCATGAAATTCCTCCATGCCTAACTCATCTGACATACCCCCCACTTCTCCGGGTCCCCAGCTCCTGTGCGAACACACACACACACACACACACACACACACACACACACACACACACAGTCCCACCACCATAAAATGTGTGGAACAGCTATTTTAAATAAGTGAAAATTAAAGTTGACATTTTTTTCAGATTTTCACAAATCTCCTGAAGTAACTGGAGCCCCCATGGAATGTCACAGTCTAAGTTGTCATCACTCGTGCTTCACAAGCAGTCAGCAGGTAGCAGCGGCTGTGACTCTTCCACAAGGGCAGGTATGATTATTCCCTTTCTGGTATTGAGCCATTAGGAGAGGTGTTTCCCTCTGTGAAAGCAGGCCTGGTTTATAAGGGACTTCACAGCTGCCTTGCAGTTGTTTTCTGTGTCATCACAGTTAAACTAGATGAAATAACAAGAACAGAGTCACAGAAGAGAAGATCCCTGGAGCGAGGGTGCAGGGACTAATTTAAAAATTATTATAGTAATAAATATAAAGAGTATTTTAAAAAGAATTCCCTAAAAATTGTTCACATTCCTCCCTGTAAAAAATTGATTGCTTTAGCTGCATAGCACAGGGAGATCAGCTCGGTGCTTTGTGACCACCTAGAGGGGTGGGATAGGGAGGGTGGGAGGGAGACGCAAGAGGGAGGGGATATGGGGATATCTGTATACTTATAGCTGATTCACTTTGTCATAAAGCAGAAACTAACACACCGTTGTAAAGCAATTATACTCCAATAAAGATGTTAAAAAAAATTGATTGCTTTGTTTGTTTTTGTTTTTCAGGGGTCTGTAACAACCAACAATTCATATGATAGGCACTTGCAGTAGATTACCCATGTTTAATCCTCACAGCAGCCCTCTGAGGTGGAAAGTACAAGTCCAAAAACCCTTTTCCAAATCTCTTGGGGTTAGATAGGGTGTAAACTTCACACATTTTTGTATTTTAGAAAGGCAATATTAAAGAGTATATATAATACCTCCAGAGAGATTTAAAGAGTATATATAATAAAGAGTATATATAATACCTCCAGAGAGATATAATTAAAGAGTATATATAATACCTCCAGAGAGATTTTTGGGGCATCACTGATAATCATACACATATAATCATATACAATCAGCCACACATATGAATAATCACATGAAGTGGAATAAATATGGACTGTAAGTAGACTCTGATTAGTTCAGGTCAAGTTTTGCTTCCTACTGAGTTTGCAGCAAACTTATGAAAAAAACCTGTCAATTTTGGAGTTTTTGGATATCAGAAATGCAAATAAATGTGTATGGACTTGCACAATTATATATATTTTTTATATATATAAATATATATATATTTTTGGAAATGAACAAATGGGACATAGAAAAGTTAAGTAACTTGCCCCAAATCATACAGTGAATAAACTAAAATTCAATGCCTGACTCCAGAACTCAAAATTTTAAAAAGGTTAAATGATATAGTATTTGATACACACAAAATAATATATGTGACATTTATGAAAATTAACACATAATAATTAAAATAATAAATTAAAAATTAACCTGCTACCCAACTTACTGAGATGAATACTGATCTTAACCCCTGGATACAGCACCCCAGAGCAGGCTAAGGCTAAGTTATTACTGTCACATTACAGTGGGTTTTATTTTTTTAATTTTATTTACTATTTTTTAATTGAAGTCTAGTTGATTTACAATGCTGTGCCAATCCCTGCTGTACAGCAAGGTGACTCAGTTATACACATATAGACATTCTTTTTTTATATTCTTTTCCATTATGGTTTATCACAGGATATTGAATATAGTTCCCTGTGCTATACAGTAGGACCTTATTGTTTGTCCATTCTAAATGTAAAAGTTTGCATCTGCTAACCCCAAACTCCCAGACCTTCCCTCTCCCTTCCCCCTCCCACCTTGGCAACCACAAGTCTGTTCTCTACGTCTGTGAGTCTGTTTGTTTTGTAGATAGGTTCATTTGTGCCACATTTTAGATTCCATATGTAAGTGATATTATATGGTATTTGTCTTTCTCTTTCTGACTTACTTCACTTAGTATGATAATCTCTAGTTGCATCCATGTTGGTGCACATGGCATTATTTCATTCTTTTTTATGGCTGAGTAGTATTCCATTGTATATACATACCACATCTTCTTTACCCATTCATCTGTGGACATTTAGGTTGTTTCCATGTTTTGGCTATTGTGGATAGTGCTGCTATGAACATAGGGGTGCATGTATCTTTTTGAATTATAGTTTTGTCCGGGTATATTCCTAGGAGTGGGATTGCTGGATCATATGGTAATGCTATGTTTAGTTTTCTGAGGAACCTCCATACTGTTTTCCATAGTGGCTGCACCAACTTACATTCACAGTGGGTTTTAATGGTTGTGCTACACAGGCTGGGTTTTAAAGGCTTCAAATGTCAGCTTCTAGGGTGGGGCCCAGGAGATCACACCAGGGGAAATTAAGTTCTTTTATAATAGCAAGGGACCTATGAAGAGGAGGGGACAAAGCCATATTGCTTCCAAGTTGTAAAAATGATGCAATTTGAGGTATAAATGAATGAGGGCTCTTATACAAGGCACCACAGTGTATAAAAATGTAATGGTGTGTGACTGGAATAGACCGGTGTGTGCTGCTCATGGGGCCAGCGTAACAAGAGTGCGGGCTGTGTGCTGACCTGAGCTGCTGGGCCAAGTGGAAGGGATTAGAAAGGAAGGCTTGAGGGGTTACACACAGAGAGAGTGCCCCAGGCCCTGAACCAGCAGGTGTCTGGTGCGGTTGTCCACAGATAAAGATAAAACCCAAAGTGGCCTGGCTTATGTAATAAGATCTCACTTTCAGCACTTCAGTTGACCAGAGGAATCTTCTACTTAACCTAGATCAAAGGTTCAGAGGATGAAAGGGTTTTCACCTCAGCAAAGTGGAACTGACTTCGTGGGAGAGTTTTCCTGAGAACAAACATCCCATTGGTGCCAGGCACCGGCCTCTCCCAGACAGATTGCTCAAGAAGATCCAGGCAAGCTGAGAGGGCCAATCAAGACCAGGGCCGAGGGGGAGGGGTGTGTGTGTGTGTGTGTGTGTGTGTGTGTGTGCGCGTGTGTCTGTGTGTGTCTGTGTGTTGTGTGTAGAATATGAGTGAAGACCTTGGAAAAAGAGATCTTTTGAAAAAATCAGAATTCTGTGTTCCAAGAATTTTATTTAAACTGTAAACACTCTGTTATTCTCTGACTGGTGGGGGAGGAGGGGTAATCCTGATTTAAGGCAACTTTTGGAGCAGAAGTAACCAGTAATCATGTGCTACCTCAGAAACCTGTGTTACTACTGAACCAACTGATCTACCTTTAGATCAATGATTTGAAAGTCAAAGGGCAGACAAAAGCTTCAAAGGAAACTAGATGACCCAGACACCCATTCCAAAAAAAACCCCAGAATTACTATGGAAACATGCATGCACACATGTGGCACACACACACATACCTGAGTCGTATTCTGTGGATATAGACATTTAAAGAAAGGGAAACTAGACATCCTAGGGCAGGGAACTGAGTTGTACACTTTTTCTCTGTTCACATGATATTCATGGAAAGCTGAGAAAAAGGGAAAGCACTGAAACAATAGAAAGTGGGTTGCCTAAGAGAGTTCCCTGCATGAAAACAGATACAGTTTTTATGTCTAAACTATAAAAAAATGTTTAAGGAAAAAAAAAGAACCTCCCAAGTAGTTGTAGCTGAAATTATTTCCAGCTTTTCATTATCGCCATGGTTGGATTTGGGGAATATCTTGTATAAAGGGAACCCTCTTTCCACTGGCAATCCCGACCATCTGTGGAGCCAGGAAAGAGGGTCGAACCCGAGGCAGGTGACAAATCCTCTGAGGCACCTTGTCAGTGAGGATCCCTCAACCGAAGAGGCACAGAAATCTTTATTTGGATGTGACCGTTTGTTCTTTTGTTCAACTAATACTCGGATGAATACCTCTTCCTGTGAATTTTCTCATCAGCCTGCCCTCTTCCTTCTCTCTTTCGCCAAACACACAGCACATGTGCTGCGTCAGTAGCTCACCCCCAGCTGGCAAGAGAACTAACTTCCAGCAACAAGGATACTGGCCTTTCTCCCCACTGAAAGCTGTGGGGACCAGAGGAGCCTGCAGACCGCTTGAGGCTCCCCTGACAGCCCCATGCTGCATGCTGTGCCCACTGTACCCACAGAGCTGCAGAAGAGAGGAGCATTTGGGAGCCCCAGCTTCTTATAAATGCAGCATGTCACAGGCGGGCAGAATTTTGGAGACAGACGCAGCCTGCTGCCGTGTATTTGCCTGCTGCTACTCCAAGTGTGGTCTGTGGACCTGCAGCGGCTGCAACACCTGGGAGCATCTTAGAAATGCAGACTCTCAAGTCCCACACTGGAACTGCAGAGTCAGAATCTGCAATTTAACCATATCCCCAAATGATTTCTATGCACATCAAAATTTGAGAAGTACTGGTTTATGGAACTTTATCACATTTATTCTATTTAAGAAACCTCATAGTAAGTACTATAAGCCAAGCACTCTTAAGGACACCTTCTTTCCAACAGTAACTCATGTACTCCTCAGAACAACCTCATTTATAATAGTATAGTAGGTATTATTATACCCCCATTTTATAGATGAGGAAACCAAGGTATGAAAGTATTAAGTACTTGCCTAAGGTCACACAGCTAGTGTGTGATGGAGTCAGGATTAGAACCCCAGAACCCATTCTGAATGTCACAACTCTATACTGCCTGCCTCTTGGAGACATACAATAAATAATTACAATTGATATTAAAGGATGGCCGCTTTGCACCATCAAAAATATATCCACAGGTGTTGAAAACAATAACAGTTCTGGAAGCTATGAATTACACTAGAATGTCCAGAGAGATCCTTCTCTTCCAAAAGGATTGTTAGTTCAGGAAGAGCTATAAGAAGTGAAAACTTCCCATCAGATGATCAGGAATTCAAGACAAGTAGGAGTGATAACTTATTTAGTAAATAAACAAAAATTGTTATACTAAACAAACAAAAACTACTATACTTTACTGATACATTTAAAAACGTTTTTAGAAACGAAGGTCAGTTTGAATGGTAAAGTAAAAAGGTTTAACCCACACGTTTGGGAACCTTCGCCAGTTAATGCCCACACAGCACATTAGAAACTGAGGGAAATAACTAAGATTTAAATATTGGTACTCTTCTTGCTTGACTTGTCAGTCAGGTCAAAATACCTCAAAATTAGTTGCAGATCACCCACAGAGTTGGGCCTCTGGAACTGTCTGTGTGGCGATGTGACTTCAGCAGGCCCACCCATTCACCCACTTTCTACTTTCTTTTCTGGGCCTTGCATCCTTCGGAAACACCTCACAGCTCTGATCTCAAACTTGCCCACAGATTTGGGTTTCCTGGCTGCCTATTTCATAGTCCCCTGGGCAGTGTTCAACAGGAACACCAGGAAACAGCACCTCACAGTTGCAATATTTTCCTGAAGCCTCCAGAAAGTGGATTTCACCCTAATCAAAACAACACCCTTAACACGTTTGGAAAAGTCATTAACAGTGTTGGATAGCTATCATCTCAGAATGTGTGTGTTTACTCAATCCTGAGTCAGGGGTGGCACGCACAAAGAACAGAGGAGTTATATCAGATCTTGATAAAGTAAGAAAATACCCAACATCAATTTCTTCTCCAGCAGCTCCAGAAAAACTCAGAAATCTCTCAAAAGGGGTGCTTTTATGTTTATAGAAATAAGTTGCCTACGCAAATAAAAATACGTGTACTAGTGTGCCAGTTATGCAAAAATGCAACGTTTGGTTTAGTTCTAAGAAGCAAAAAGGGCTTCACTGATTCTTTCCTCAAATATTTACTGAGTGCCTACAATGTGCCAGGTTCCTGCGCTAGGCCTGAGGATTTAATGGTGAACAAAAACAGTCCCTGTTCTCCTGAACTCATGGTTGAGTGAGCCAGAAAGACATTCACCAGGAAATTCCCACAAATGAACACATTGTTACAAACTGAAATAAGTGCTCTGAAGGCAACAAAGTTGGGAGGGAGGGCCAAGGAAGGCTGAAAAAGTGATGTTAAAGTTCAGTTGAGGAGCTTGAGAACAGTTGGATATATTCAGCCGCATGGGAACTGGATGGGAACTGACAGCAGAACAGGATGGAGAAGCTGAAATTCAGGGACTAGAGTGGTTGGTGGACAGAGAGCCAGGAGGAGAGAAGAGATGAGGCAGGAGGGGAAGTTGGAGGTGGAACCATGCAGGGCCTGTGGTAGCCAAGTTAAGAATCTGAACTGAAGGGTTTTAAGCTGGGGTGACATGTGCAGACTGGCACTTCAGAAAAGATCTCCTCTGGCTACAGTGTGGAAGGCTGGATGGGAGGAGGGCCAAAGGAGACACAGGAAAGTCAGTTAGGAGTATCTGCAGCACTCCAAGAGAGAGAATTAGGCTGCCAGGAGTAGACATGGAAAGAAGTGGACAGATATGAGAGAGATTTAGAAGGTGAAATAATAGGACTTGGCTACTGTATAGCACAGGGAACTCTACTCAATATTCTGTAATAACCTATATGGGAAAAGAATCTGAAAAAGGATGATTACATGTATATGTATAACCGAATCACTTTGTTGTACATCTGAAACTAACACAACATGGTAAATCAACTATATTCTAATATAAAATAAAAATTAAATTTAAAAAATATTAGGAATTGGTCGTGAAACCAGTACGGGAGTTGATGGAAAAGGGGGTGTCCAGGATGATGCCAAGATCTCTTCTGGCTTGTGCAAGTGGGTATACATGGAGATACATTTGCTGAGATAGCAAGACTAGGCGGCAGATTATGAATCCAATATTGGACTGGTATAATTCAGCATGTTTTAGAAATATCTGGTGGGACATGATTTATAGGCAATTGAGTAAATTTGTCCTGCAGGTCTGAGGCTCAGAAGAGAAGTCTGAGCTGGACATTTACTATGGGAGTCAACGGCCTCTTCAAAGATAACTGAAGCTGAAACATAAGTAAGAGAGATGAAACATAAATGCCCAGACAGAATGCATGAGGTTAAAAGAGGAAGGGGCAAAAGTTGATGCCTTGCGAAATTCTGACCCTCGAGAGCTAGGCAGAAGAGCTGAGCCTGCAAATGAGACAGAAAGGAGGAGCCAGACAGATGGGAGAAAAGCAAGAAGACTGTGGGGTCGTGGGAGCCAGGAAGAGACGGGGCTGCGAGCAGCGGGCAATCGTCAGCATGGTCGACTGCTGAGAGGTAATTAATACAAGGCAAGAACTGAAAATGCCCATTTTATTCACTGACAAAGTCACCAGTGACTTTAGCAATGTCGTGAAAGTATGGATTGATGACAGTGACAGATGCCAGCATTGAGTGGGTTGAGGACTTTACGGGGAGTGAAAAAATGGAGAACGTAAGTAAAGCCAGTCCTACAGAATCAAGCAGGAAACTCTGACTCGGACTAAAAGCCAAAGTCCTTACAGTAACCTAGCAGGCCATACCATCTACCCCTCCTTACTGCGTCTTCCACTTCTCTTCCCTTTCTCACGCGGGCCACACTGACTTCCTTATTCTTTGGATGCACCAGCTTCCGCCTCATGACTTTTGCATTTGCTGTTCCTTCAGTTAGGAACCTTATTCCTCCACATAAATAAATGGCTGCTCCCTAACTCCTCAGGTCTTGGCTCAAAAATTATTTTCTCAGTGAGGTCTCCCCTAACTACCCTATTTAATATTAAAATTCACCTCTTTGCTTGTGCTGACTATTCCCTTCCCTGCTTCATCTGGTACTTCTTACCATCTGACAGATCATATATTGCTTTTGTGTTTACTATTTACCTCATCCCCTCCCCCAAGAATGTAAGTTTCTTGAGGGCAGAGAATTTTGTCTATTTTGATCACTGCTACAGTCTCAGTGATTAGACCAGTGTCTATTACTTAGTAAGCACTCAAAAAATGTGTTGAAAAAATAAAATATTTGAACAAATAAATAGCTTTAATATACACCATCAATTATCAACTAGAAAAACAAAGAGGTTTAAAAAAAGCTCCATTCATGATAGCAGCACAATCTGGAGGGAAAGACAGAGAAACAAAACAAAACAAAAAATAATGTGCAAATATGAGGAAAACCACTGAGTGACATCAAAAAGACTTGAGTAAATGTAGAGATATACAATCCCTCTTATGAAAAAACTGGCTTGCAAAGATATCAATTCTTTCTACATTAATTTAGAAATGTATGACAAGTTAATGAAATTAAAATTAACAGACAATTAAAAGTCAATGAAATTTCCACATCAAAGTAAAAAGCTTTTGCACAGTGAAGGAAACTACCAACAAAACAAAAAGGCTGCCTATTGAATGATAGATGATATTTGCAAACAAAATACCTGATAAGGAGTTAATACCCAAAACATACAAAGAACTCATACAACTCAACATCAAAAAAAATAAATGATTCGATTTAAAAATTGGCAGAGAAACTGAATAGACACTTTTTCCAAAGAAGACATACAGATGACCAACAGGCACATAAACAGATGCTCAACATCACTAATCATCAGGGAAATGCAAATCAAAACCACAGTGAGATATCACCTCATACCTGTCAGAATGGCTATTATCAAAAAGACAATAAATAACAAGTATTGATGAGGATGTGGAGAAAAGGGAACACTTGTGCACTGTTGGTGGGAATGTAAATTGGTGCAGCCACTATGGAAAACAGTATGGAGGTTCCTTAAAAAATTAAAAATAGAACTACCATATGATCCAGCAATTCCACTCCTGGGTATTTATCTGAAGAAAACAAAAGCACTAATTTGAAAAGATATATGCACCCCTACGTTCATCGTAGCATTTACAACAACCAAGATACAGAAGCAACCTAAGTGCCCACTGATAAATGAATGGATAAAGAATATATATATATTAAGAATGTTATATATATTATATATATATAATGTAATATTAGTCATAAAAAATGAAATCTTGCCATTTGTGACAACATGGATGGGCCTATAAGGTATTATATTAAGTGAAATAAGTCAGACAGAGAAAGACAAACACCATATGATTTCACTCATATGTGGAATGTAAAAAACAAAACAAATGAACAAACATAACAAGACAGAAACAGAGTCATAGATACAGAGAATAAATAGATGGTTGCCAGAGGGGAGGAGGTTAGGGGGAGGGGAGAAATAGGTGAGGGAGATTAAGAGGTACAAACTTCCAGTTACAAAATAAGTCACCAGATGAAAGGTACAGCATGGGGAATATAGTCAAAAATAATGTAACATCTTTCTAAGGGAACAGATGGTAACTCGACTTATCATGGTCATCATTTTGTATTGTATGGAAATATCCAATCACTATGTTGTGCACCAGGAACTAACACAGTCAATTATACTTCAAAAACAAACCAACAAACAAACTCATAGAAAAAGAGATCAGATTTGTGGTTACCGGAGGTGGGGGGATGGAGGAAGGGGGAATTGGATGAAGGCGGTCAAAAGGTACAAGCTTCTAGTTATAAGATAAATAAGTACTAGGGGTGTGATGTACAGCATAATAAGTATAATTGACGCCTCTGTGTGTTACATTATATGAAAGTAGTTAAGAGAGTAATAAATCCTTAGAGTGCTCATCACAAGGAAAAATATTTTTCCTTTCTCTTTCATTTTCTATCTATATGAGATGACAGATGTTCACTAAACTTAATGTGGTAATTATTTCATGATGTAAGTAAGTCAAATCTTTATAATGCACACCTTAAACTTATACAGTTCTGTATGTCAATTTTACCTCAATAAAACTAGAAGGAAAAACAATTCAATGGAATTTCTAAAGTTCTTTTAGATGGGAAAAATGCCTGGAAACAGCCAAAATGGTTTTTTTGGGGGTGAGGAGAGACAATGACGGAAGCCAATCCATATGGCATATTTAACCATATTATGAAGTAACAGTATTAATACAAGAACAGATAGAACAATAAAAGAAAATGTAGGATCTATAATCAAATGCAAATATATATACTTTTAAAGTTAGTATATATAAAGCATACATTCAGATCGGCAGGGAAAGAATGGATTTATTAAATGGGATTAGGACAAATGACTAATCATTTGGGGAAAAAATGATGCTTCCTATCATGTAAATCATATACACATAAATTCCAGAAGAATTAGATATTTATAAATGAACCATAAGATAGCTATAAGAAAATAATGTCAATATTTATCTACTGAGCTCGATAGATAGAGCCTTAACATGTGCAAAAGTAAAAGAAGAAAGTGACAGATTTGGCTACATTTAAATTTAAAACTTATGTTTTGCAAAAGATATCACAAATTTTAAACTAAAGCAAAAATTTGGGGAAAACATTTGCAACCTGACAAAAAATTAATATTCCTAATATACAAAGACTTCTTATAAACCAAAAAGAAAAACACAAATTCTCTAACAGAAAAAAAATGAGAATTGAGAAAAGACACAAATTAGAAACAGAGCTAGTCAATAAATAAATCAAAAAGATGTCCAAATTTACTAGGACTCAAAAGAATTGTAAAATTAAATAATGTGATACCATTATTCAGAGGTCAGATTGGTGAAGGCTAAAAAAGGTAATAATGTGTAACGTTACTGAATATGTGAGGAAATGGGCACTTTTACAGGTTCCAGGAGGCACAGTAAATTCTGGAAGGCAATTAGTAATATATTAACCCAGATATTCATAGAGGGGTTTATTAGTTTTTTAGTGCTGCCATAACAAAGTACCACCGACTAGGTGGCTTAAACAACAGAAATTTACTTTCTCTCGATTCTGGAGGCTTAGAGGTCCAAGATCAAGGTACTGGAAGTGTTGCTTTCATTCTGAGGCCTCTCTCTCCTTATCTGTAAGATAACTGTCTGTAATCAGCAAGTGGGATAGGTAGCCTTCTAAAATAGCTCCGGATGAACCCTGCCCCCTGGGAGTCACACCCTTATGTAATCCCCTCCCCTTGAGTGTCAGCTGGACCTTGGGACTTGATTCTAAAGAACAGAATACTGCTAAAGTGATGGATGTCACTTCTGAGATCATGGTACAAAAGACTGTGGCTTCTGTCTTGCTGGCCCTTCTTGTTCGCTTGCTCTGGGGAAGAGGAGCATCGAGTAAGGAACAGAGGGTGGCCTCGGGTCAACAGTGAGGGAGGAACTGAAGCCGTCAGTCCAACAGCTCTCCAGGAACTGGATCCTGTCAACGACCGACCGCTGAGGAAGCTGAGAAACGGATCTGCCCAGTTGAACCCTGATGTGACTTTGGCTCCAGCCGATACCCTGACTGCAGCCTCTTAAGAGACCCTTAAATAGAGGACCCAGCTAAGCCATGCTTGGATTAAAGACCCACGAAACTGAGATGATAAATATGCGTTGTTTTAAGCCACTGAGTTTTGCGGTAAGCAACAAATAAACTAAGAAAGTAAAATAACATTTCTGTAGAGAGGCAACTAGTATAATATATCAAGTTACACACACACACACACACAAACACACACACACCATGAAATACTTAATTTTAAATGGTGATATGAGGTCTATATTTACATGGCAAATTTACATGATATAGTATGTAAAAAAAAAAGTAGATTACAAAACACCCTGCCTAGTAAAATCCCATTTATATATAAATACATTAGTATGCTTTAGGGCATAAGTAAAGAAGATATAACTCAAGAGATCTTAAATAATAAAGAAGTGTATTGTGCAGCAGGAAGGCTAGAGGCAGGGTGGTTCAATCAATATCATGAAGGCCCTAGCTGTTTCCATGCTGTTCTTCTCCCTTAAAAGTGTGGTCTTCTGGGCTTCCCTGGTGGTGCAGTGGTTGAGAATCTACCTGCTAATGCACGGGACACGGGTTCGAGCCCTGGTCTGGGAGGATCCCTACACGCTGCAGAGCAACTAGGCCCATGAGCCACAACTACTGAGCCTGCGCGTCTGGAGTCTGTGCTCCACAACAAGAGAGGCCGCGATAGTGAGAGGCCTGCGCACCACGATGAAGAGTGGCCCCTGCTCGCCGCAACTAGAGAAAGCCCTCGCACAGAAACGAAGACCCAACACAGCAAAAATAAATAAACAAATAAGCTTTTAAAAAAAAGTGTGGTCTTCTTCCTAATATTAATCTCCTTTGGATCTGTAGTGGCTACTACTGGCAATCAAGGGTACAGGCATCCTCTTCATGTTTATCTCCCGTTTGGGAGGGAAAGAGAGAAGGAGCTGCTTTCAGAAACTCTACCAGAAGAACATGGAAACCTTTTCTAGCTATCTCCAGCACACTGTTTCTAGAGACTCATTAGTGCAAGTCTTATCACATGTCCATTCCTAACTCAAATGTTATCAAGAGGCTGGGATTACCCTTACGTCTGTCAGGCTTCCCCTTACATTGGGAGGTGGGACCCTGCAATACATGGGTTTCTTGTAGGAGGAGAGGCTGCCTGCACTTTTGTTAGGGATCTTCTGGAAAGAAGAGAAGTAGGGATAGATGTGGGCAACAAATAATGAGCACTACCTCATATCTGTGTGTATCTGTTGTGTATTTACTCTTACTATCTCTGGGTAGATGAGATTAAGAATGATCTCTTTTTCTTTGTATTTTTCCTTATTGAATGAATTTTATTTTTTTATTGTTTTGCAATTAGGTTCAGGGCCAATGAAGCCCAATGTATTTAAACAATAATCTCCTTTTTTGAGCTGTTTATACGGGTTCTGTCTTAAACTTACATGCTTATACATTATTGGGGGTGCAGTCTCAGGAAAGCATGAGTGAAGGGAAAAGCTGAATGAGGAAACAAAGCGGGAAAAGCTAACGTAAGGGGTGTGCAAGCAAGCTGGCCACAGCTCTGCAGCACACGTAGCTGGTTGTCTGGTCTTACAGGGCCAGAGGAAACTACTGCATTCAGAACAGGTCCTCAGGGGGGAAGGAAGGAGGAGAAGCCTCACAGCTGGTTCCCTCCTGTTTCCTGTCTCTCTCTGGTTGCTGCTCCACAGGGTGTGACCTCCACAACAGCTCAGGGTTGTGCACCTGACAAGTCCAGGCAGTCGCTGAGGAAGCCAGGGCCTCTGCAGGGCGGTCTCTCCTTGTCACCAGGGCTGCCCTTGGCTCCTTTGTCTGTGGGAGGGTGCAGGGCAGCAGGGAAGCCATCACTAGAGCCACTCTGGCTGAAGTAAAGACAGAGGCCATGATCTATGATGGGAGGTGAAGCTAAGCGATCATTCTGGGCCAGTTACATATTCCTTGCAGCAAACTTACTAAAACAATATCCTCCTATAAAGCCCAGGTGTTTTCCTCCCTTCCCCTGAACCTTCCTAGATGCTTTGCACTTTTCCTTGTTTCTGGTCATGTGTGTACTTATTGCATAAGACCAAATACTCCTTAAAGGAAGATGTTGTAACACACCCATCTTTGAATTCCTCTGTGCATACAGTGGGCATTCAATAAACATTTAAAAATAAAAATTAATATTCTTAAATTTGCTCTGGTATGACAGTCAGCAGATGCTATAGGGACTGAAGATTGAGAAGGAATCTATAAAGTAAAAAACCACTATGGATAGCAAATTACTCCTTTAAGGGGAACTTTATTTTATATTACCAAAAATAGGGGACTTCAACAAACTAACTTACATGGCAATAGTCTTTGTGTTTTCCTCGTTCCATGTTATTTTACTGATGGAAGCATGTAAGCATACAGTTAGAGACAGGTTAACACTGACACAGGAGTTTTTCTCTATTTTAGGAATAAGAAAAATCAAAACCCTACCTTGCAAGTGTAGAAGTAGCAACATAATTTTGTCTTAAGGTAGTATTAATCCATCACTTCATTCATTCAACACTGATTTAACATCTATGTACACAGCATTTATGTACAAGGAATAGTGTCAGGTGGTATGAGAGATAAAAGGCATGGTTGTTACACTCATGAAGTTTATAATCTGGTAGGTGAAAGAAACTGAATAGAAGTTACTGTAACACAAGTTTGGATTAAGTAAATTCCCTTAATTCTATTATTAGTTTTTTATTCTGTGATTAGTTTAAAATGTTTGTTCACTGTGAATACCCAGTAACCAGAAAGGAACAGCCTAAGAAAAGTAGACTATAAATATTAATTTGAAAATATTTTTTTAAAGCATTTATATTATACCCTGAAAGAGTCAGGATAGAACCATGTGGTAGACTGCCAAACAACTTTTTAATAACAACTGGAATACACAATTAAGAGTAGTTTGGTTTTTTTTTTTTCATTTACTTCATCTTATAATCTTTACTCAGGAACTGACACAAAACCTAACCAACAGTTCAATGCTTTTGAAAATACTACTAACTAGATGGTATTGAAGCCTATTGGATGATAACAGCTACTAATACAGAGAAACTATGGATTTATCACAGTTAGTTCACAAGCAAACACCAACAGTTGCCCAATGGGACTAATTTAAACAGTATGCTTTTCCAAAAAAAATGCTACCAAAAAAATCCTAGTACTTACAGTCCATAAAATAAAACGTTTTCAGTACTGAAAAAGATGTTAAAATCACTTTATAGAAGAAGACTGATTGGAGAGGTTTGTGTGACTTGCCTAAAGTCACATGACTAGTTAGTTGAAGGGGCACAGAGTCCCCATCACTCTAATATTCTAGATTAGGTAAAATGCACATGATACGTATTTTCAAATACAAATATTTTTCAGCTTCTTCTTTTTTATTGAAGTATAGTTGATTTACAATGTTGTGTTAGTTTCTGGTGTACAGCAAAGTGATTCACTTATATATATATTCTTTTTCATATTATTCTCCACTATGGTTTGTTACAGGATATTGAATATAGTTCCCTGTGCTATAAAGTAGGACCTTGTTATTTATCTGTTTTATATATAGTAGTTTGTATCTGCTAATCCCAAGCTCCAAATTTATTCCTCCCCTATCCCCTTTCCCCTTGGTAACCATAAGTTTGTTTTCTTTGTGAGTCTGTTTCTGTTTTGTAAATAAGTTCATTTGTATCATATTTCAGATTCCACATGTAAGTGGTATCATATGGTATTCGTCTTCCTCTTTCTGATTTATTTCATTTAGTATGATAATCTCTAGTTGCATCCATGTTGCTGCAAATGGCATTATTTCATTCTTTTATATATATGTTTTATATATTATATTATATATATTATATATTTTATATATTGTATATATGTACCACATCTTTATCCACTCATCTGTCGACAGCCATTTAGGTTCTCAGCTTCTTCTAAGTTGGACAAAACCTGATAAATCTTTTTCTAAGTATTCTAAAGTGTTTGAAATTACCATTACACATGAACAATATTATTTGATCAATATTTAATAAATTTCTATTATGTGTTGGGCACTGAGTTTATGAAGACAAAAGACAAAAGAAGTATAGTTTCTGCCTTGAGTGTGGGAAGCAAGGAAATGGAAACAGTGAGAATATCAAAGGTGAGCTGTGCTGGCTTAGGAGTGTGTATAAGGTCCTGAGGCATGAGGCAAAGTCTCCAGAGAGAAAGAGCTGCATAAGAACTGAGTCTAGGAAAACTGAGAAGGTGCTTACCAGACAACAAGGGGAAAGAAGGGCACTTACAGAGGAGCTGCATGTGCAAAGCACTGAAGTGTGGAACAGCTGGGCCTGCCAGAGGAGAGAGTGTGAAAGATAATGCTAGAGGGGATACAATCACTGTGCCAGATGGCCAGGCGCTTCAAATCAAAAGGCCCTAGGAGGAGCCTGAAATTAGCTGTAAGAAACAGGCAACTAACTGTTGAAGGACTTTACGAGGAGCTGCCTGCTCAGCTTTATTTTATAGAAAAATGACTTTAATGTCCATGTAAAGTGGCCTGGAGGAGCCGAGCCTGCATGTTACGACACTAGGAGAATAATTCTGGTCAGAGATGAAGGAACTTAGGAAACCAAGAAGGGGGAGGGAGATGAGCAGCACTGATTTCACCCTTTTCTTACAATAAATATAAAACTGCCAACATATTTTTAGAAGAGTAAATACTTCCCCAACAATATTCTCTCAATGATTTCCACGCTGTTTATCATGAAGTACACTCAGGTTAAGACTCTACAGTACATACTATTGTTAAAGTAAAACTCTTGTCTAAAAGCATTAACCTTTAATGTGGAATATTCTGTTAAGGTTGTTATCCTCAGAAAGAAGTTCTGATTTTTTTGTAAAGAAGTGAAAAATTCTGACATTTAAATGCAATGCAGTCACACTTTTACATAAATGCCCTCCTTCATCCTATCTGTTTTTACTTCCTTCATCTGTATCACAAATGTGTACATGAGAATTTTTAAACAACAGACAACAGGTGCCTTAATCTACGGCACTTGCCACAATGTTGAATAGGTGCCCAATTAACACCAACATCAAGTCTAAGATGTATTTTCAACTATCTTCTACATTGTGATGTGAATATTTAAAAAAATTAAACAAAGAGCTCATCTATCTAGAGTTTTCCAAGCAAAAGTTTCACAACTAAATATTCAACTGAGGGCTACACTTAAACTCAACTAACAACTATCACATCAGACAAACACATTTAATGCTTATTGAGTCAACCTAGCAATTTGTTCCGTTTACATTTTCACTTTGCTAAGGGACAGGGACCCAAATATTTGAACAATGAATAGGTCCAGAGAGTCCTTCTGCCTACCCAACTCTTTTTCTCCCATCAGAGTCATCAATAATCAATTGCACAGATTTAGTAATTACTCATTTACATATTTAAACTGACATTTTGAAATGACAATGAGAAGCTGACAATTAACTGTTCTCTAAGGAAATGCCCTTTCTCTCCATACGGTTTCTACTCTGGGACTAACACTTAAAGAGATTTTCAATTTACTGAACAACAGAGAGTCTCCCCAGCTGAGACCCCCATGGAAACTCATTTAGAGTGCAAATGCCTCACCTTCTGTACCAAGAATTTAAATGCCATTCCCACTGATGCTAAGAAGCCAGTTTTAAAATGAAAATTCATCTGCACCATAGACCTTGGGTAAATTAAACAGGAAATAACTTTAAGGCTTTAGGGGTTTTAATAGGTTTTCTGGTGTTAGCTGCGCAGCATTTATGGTAAAACAGGCTCTCAAGTCAGGGCCACAGGTTCATTCTTTTTCCTTAGAGGCTATGTTATCTTGGCTCCCTGTCTTAAAACAGAGATATTAATTCCTGTTGCAAGAATTAAATGAGATAATATATGGACCAATTGATTATAAACTATAAAAGCTTCTATACACATTTGCTATTATTACTTCAGATGTTCACTAACCTGCTGACTCCAAATTAAGACTGTAAAATAAAGGGCTGGTGGAAAAAAACAAAACTATCTTGAAAAATATACTTACTAAAAATGCATGTGAACAAATTGCTCTATAGATTCAACACAACCCCAATCAAATATTCCAGCTGCCTGTTTTGAAGAAACTGACAAGCTGATCCTAAAATGTGTATGGGAACTCAGAGGACTAAGAATAACCAATCTTAAAAAGAGAAGAACCAAACTGGAGGATTCACACTTCTCAATTTTAAAACTTCCAACAAAGTAACAGTAATCAAAATAGTGTGGTACTGGTATAAGGACAGGTATATGTACCAATGCAAAAGAACTGAGAGTCCAGAAATAAACTCTTATGTTTATGGTCAATTGATTGTTGACAAGAGTGTCATGAAAATAGGAAAGAACAGTCTTTTCAACAAATGATGCTGGAACAACTTGATAGCCACACTCAGAAGAATGGACTTGGACCCCTTCTTCACACCATACACAAAAATAAACTCAAAATGGATCACAAACCTAAATGTAAGAACTGTATCTATGAAACTCTCAGGAGAAAACATAGGAGTGAATCTTTGTGACCTTGGATTAGACAAAACCTTCTCGGATATGACACCAAAACACAAGCAACTAAAGGTCACATAATGCATGATTCCATTTACATGAAATATCCGTAATAGGCAAATCAATAGAGATAGAAAGTAGATTAATCGTTACCTAGGGCTGGGAAGGTTGGGGCGAAATGGGGGAGTATTGTCATCATAACAATATTAAAACTTCCTAACCATGAAAATGAGATGCCTTTCCTTTTATTGAATCATTTTAAACGTACTAGAGGAATGATATGGTATAGATATGTCACCAGGAAAACAGAAATAATATACCTTAATTATGGGATAATGGGTGGTTTTGATTTTATTTTTATATTTCTGTATTTTGCAAATTTTCATCAACAAAAATACCTTTTATATAACCAAAAAGAAGTTATTTTAGGGCTTCCCTGGTGGCGCAGTGGTTGAGAGTCCACCTGCTGATGCATGGGACACGGGTTCGCGCCCCGGTCCGGGAAGATCCCACATGCCGCGGAGCGGCTGGGCCCGTGAGCCATGGCCGCTGAGCCTGCGGAGCCTGTGCTCCGCAACGGGAGAGGCCACAACAGTGAGAGGCCCGCGTACCGCAAAAAAAAAAAAAAAAAAAAAAAAAAAAAAAAAGAAGTTATTTTAAAGGAAAATATTATATAATAAAATATACTTACATTTAAGTATCTCATAAACATGGAAAATGCTTGAAAGATTTTTCAACCTATATGAACATACCACTGTTGATTCTTGGTCATTTATTCATCAGAGTTTACTGACTGAGTGCTATATGGCAAATACTGTGCTAGATCCTGAGTGTACTGTTTTAATAAAACAGACATGATTCTGGCCCTCATGAAGGCCAATGGGAGAACGACAATAAATGGGCAAAGTAATAAATAGAAATGTAATAACAAGTTGTAAAGAGTGCTTTGGAAGAAAGCCAATGGTGGGATCTTAGTTCCGTGAACAAGGAATTGAACCCATGCTCTCGGCAGTGAAAGCACTGAGTCCTAACCACTGGACTGTCAGGGAATTCCCTAACACTTTGATACAGTGGTCATGGAAGTTCTCTCTAAGGCAACAATGTTTAAGCTGAGGCTTGGGGACTAGATATAAATGTTAAGTGTTGGTTTTAGATATTTGTCAAAATGTTCAACAGTTTCTTAAACTGAAGGATAAAAACAAGAAGCTTTAAAATTCCAAAGGGAAATTAATTTCAACAAATAGAGTAAAACCACCATCTCCTACAACATGATATATAGGGCTCCCAAAACTCACTGTAAGGTTAATAAATGCACCAGAAGAGCCTGCTGTGGTCACACTGTCCAAGCTATGGCTTGGCTCCACCTGACGGTAGTTGTCTGCTCCACCTAAGTATCCATGGAAATGATTCTGGGTCCCTCTGGCAGGCTGGAAGCTCCAGGGCAGAAGTAGCAACTCCAGGAACCTCCAGCTAGCTAATACCCTTTTTGTCAGTTTGATGGGGAAGGCTGAGCCAAGGGGATATTTAAGACACAAAGCCCTAACTTTTACCTCCCTGCTTCCTGAAATGATGTACCCTGATATTTCCCCAATGGCCTCAGTCTCCCTTCCACTCATCCTTCCTCCAAATATAACATCTCCAGCTCACTCCTGTTTGAGGATAAGGGCTAGGTAAAAGGACTGGAGCCAATATAGTTGAATTTAGGTTAACATGGGGAATTTTATTATACGTATTGGTTGCTACTTGCCTACCCAATATCCATTTCCCGCTCTTAATAACAGAACTCAGCTTTTGTATAGGAGGCGATGTACCCAATTGGATGACATACTTCCTTAAACTCTACTGCAAGTAGGCATGGTACAGTGATGTAGTTTGACCAACATGATGTCAATTTAGGGATCTGGGAAAGCTGTGCTTTGATGATACAGGCAGCATTCATTTCAGCTTCCTCTTACACCTTCCCTCCCTAGAACTTGGAGATGAAGTTGGAGACGCAGCAATCATTTTAGAACTGCGAGATAACCATGAGGATGAATGCTCCATGTGAAGAATGCAATGCAGAAAGATACAAGGAAGGTGGACATTGATACCACTCTGGAGCTGCTGCCTCAGCGTGGATGGCCCACCTCAAGACTTCTAGGTGTGACAGTCAACACTTATTTGTGATTCTATTATAGACAAACTGAAATCCTAAAGGATACAGCTATTTATGATTAGCATAAACTTGACATCTTTAGAAGAATTCAAGGTTTTCAAGGTTTTAAAGCAGAAAGCCCAACTCTCATGTTTAATGAAAGAGAAAATTCACAGCATTCCACACCTTATCTCCCACTGTACAGTGGTCAGTAAAGTCATTAAATAGGGGCAGCACGAAGGAGTGACATTGGAAAGGGAGTCATTATTTGCATTAACTCCATTCCTCAAGCATACCAAATAAACATATATTCCAATAAAACTGTGCTTGCTATGTAAACACACTTCTAGACAAGTTCTCTGGTGCCTGCTCTCAATGAGATTGCCATCCCTGAACTACTCCTATATGGAAATTCTGTCACAGCCTAAAAATAACTTCCAGGGCAACTCTGCCCACAGCTAAAGTTTTGGCTTTGGGTCCACTACTGCACATGCCTTCCAACTTTCAAGCAGATATATTAAAGTGATGTGGCTCAAGGAAGGATAACATTTTTTCCCACTTTTGCCCCAGCAGGTTTCTACCTTCATCTAAAATTCCTTCTTTAACATCATGCCCTCACAATGCTTCACCCTCCAAAACAAAGTTCTCAAACTATGCTTAAAGAATTCATTATCCTTCAGTGCTCATATAGCCCCCATTCAAAACAATATGAGCATTTACACAGAAAGTGTAGTTCAGGTAAAGCAACATATTAATAGGATTAGTGGGAGGAAAGGAGAGAATTTTGCTAGTTTTCTATATGCACTCTTGCCCATGTGAAATTAAATTCTTTTTGCATTCTAACATGAAGAATGTAAATAGTTTTTATTATTGCAAATGAGATAACGGCTTTTCAAGTAGGAAAACAACAACAAAAAAACCCTAAACGGGACTTCCCTGGTGGCGCAGTGGCTAAGAATCTGCCTGCCAATGCAGGGGACAGAGGTTCAAGCCCTGGTCCGGGAAGATCCCACGTGCCGCGGAGCAGCTAAGCCCGTGAGCCACAACTACTGAGCTCGAGAGCCACAACTACCGAAGCCCACATGCCTAGAGCCCGTGCTCCACAACAAGAGAAGCCACGGCAATGAGAAGCCCGCGCACCGCAACGAAGAGTAGCCCCCGCTCTCAGCAACTAGAGAAAGCCCGCGCGCATCAATGAAGACCCAACGCAGCCAAAAATAAATAAAGTTAAAAAACCCCAAATCCTAAACTATAGGATGAAATTTTTTTAACCCAGAACCAAAACAGGGAAAGACTTCCAGATAAAAATCTATATGAGGTCAACTAGAGTTACATATTTTTTTCCATTTCATAACATAATTACTCTATACAGTTTTCTGATATCTTTCTAATGTTTCCCAATGAAACTTCAGAAAAGCAATAAAGTTCAGCTAAGAATTATCATAATTGAGTGAAGTCCCAAATAATTAATTCTTTAACTGTCAAATTCTTTTACATGTCAAACCACCTGTTTCAGAGATTTTTTTTTTTTAATTTGGGGGTGGGGAGGGATTCCCCACTCTTTTTTTCTCTAGGTAGGCAAGGACAAACTGCAGGAGGCATCCTGGAATTTTCAGAGGATCTTCGGCATCATCAAGACAAAGGCTAAAGAAAGATGTAGTACACAATTCAGGCTGCCTACGCCTTTGAAGGCAATTCACATTTCGGCGCGTACAGGCTTCAGCGCCCGGTGTCGACCTTTCATATAAGCATACCAGAAAACATTACGATTACCTTCTTCACCATCAGTGTCTGATAAGTGATAAAAATTTGGGCAGAAGTAATTATTTTGCCAAGCCCTGCCGCTTGACGTTGCAACACCGACCCTGAAGGGGAGCTGGAGGCAAGCACAACGAGGGTTAGGAGTGGTCGCGCAGAGGCGCCCCGAGACCCCTCCGGAGGCTCACCTGGTTAGAGCGCGGAGCCGGGCTAGGGCGTAGGGTCTATTTCCAGCCTCACCTCTAAACCCCTAGTTTGCACCTGGGCGCTTCGTTCCCCTCAGGCTAATAGGTTTATTAAATCAGTACTGAGCGGCAAACTATGCCCATTCTTTGGACTCCGAAGTTGGGAACGCAGGGTCTCTGTGCCACACGAAAGTTTTTCACAGCTTGTTTTCATGGTCAACTCTGTCACTGAGAGCGCATCCCTATCCTGGTCCGGCCCCGGGTCTGTCCACCGAGCAACCGGACAAGATCGCTGCCTGGTGGCCCAGCATCTTGACACCCACATCTGCACGACAGCCTCTTCTATCGGGAACAAGTGGCCATAACTCGTCTCCCCACAGGCAGGAGCGCTCCGGGCTCCGGGGGGTAACTCCCATCCGAAAGAGATGTCTCCCAATGCCCAGACAAAGACGGCGCTGGGAAAAGTTGGACCAACTGGCACCTCCAGAAGACAAGCAGAGCAGCCCCTCGGCCTCAGTGGCCGAGCTGGCGACGCGCTCTCAGAGTCGCAGGCAACTTTTCGCGTGAGCTTCTGAGCAACTTGCTGGAAGTTGGGGACGAGGGGGCAGAGGAGAGGTCAAGGGCAGCGCCGAGAGGCTGATCGCACCCCAGCCTGTTTCGCGGACCTCCCCGAGTACCTGCTAATGTAGCCGTCGCCGTCGCCGTCGCACGTCTGGAAGAGGCGCCGCATCCTCTCCTCCTCGCCGGTGCTGGACGTGTCGCTGCTGCTGCTGCCGCCGCCGCCGCCGCCGCCGCTGCTGCCGCTGCTGGCGCTCCCAGCCGCCGCCGCCATCATGCGCCCGCTCCCTGCTCGGGAGGCGGAGGACGCGCGGCCGCGGGAGGAATCTGCGAGGCGCACACGCGCTCGCGGCCCCGAACCTGCCTGACGACTGAGCATGCCCAGTGGCCGCCCGGGCGCTCCAGGAGAGGGATTCCAGCTCTCCGGGTTTTGCCCGGCCTGGGAAGATGGGCGCTCTGCAGTCGCGGGAGTAGGCACCTTAGGGAAGAGGGAGGAGGGGGAGGAGGCTCGTGGAGTCAGGGAACTGAGGGTGGCGACGGGGACGCGAGGGGAGGCCGCCCGGGTAGGGTGTCAGCGTCGTGCATCCGGCTAAGAAGCGGGCTCTCGACACCTGCGGACGCTCCAGGCTGAGGGAGCGTGTTCTCTGGCCAGAACTCTTTTCACTGCCCCAAGTCATGGATTACTTTTTCAGGAAAAAGATAAACACTTCCGTTTTTGCAAACTCAAAGCGGGGCTCGTGGTCCTACTCTGCTGGACTGCGCTGGATTCTGTACCCGTAACCCCAAGTAAGACCCAGAATGACTGATCTTTTATGCATTTTTAACTCCTATCAAGAAATCTAATCTTCCTTGGGTCTTCCGCACTAGACTGGGAACAGTCTGCGCTCCTACGTGGCATTGTGCACATTTGGTCCATTTCTGGAACTGGCTCACCCTCCTGACCTGGCATCACCAGAATTTGCCCCATCAGGTTTAATAACGTCAAGAGGGAAAGTAATAAGTCTCATTTGATCCACACCACAGACACACCTGAAAGATGTCTCTATTATTGTCAACCCTATGATTTAGGAGGTAAAGTAATTACCTCATGGAGTTATCTTGGTGATAAAATAAGATAGTATATAATGCACTTATGACAATGCCTGCCACCTACTAAGTGCTCAATAAACGTTAGCTCTCATTATCTCCAACTTATAAGAAAACTGAGGCACCGGAACTTGTTTAAGGTTTCAAGCTTAGTTAAGTGTAAGGGCAGAGGCAAGCCCAGGCAGGCATTCTAACTCCAGAGCAGGAGCCCTTAAACATGGCAGTATCCTTCTACCTCAGCAGAAAAGGAACCACAATGAACTAATTTGTGGTTTAGTGAATGACTCACTATTCTGTCCCAGACTTTCTGCCAGAGGTCTATGAAATCCTGTGGAAGTTTTAAAACACATCTGTAGATTCTTTGGCACACCTCTCATCAAGAGGTGGAATCTGTCTCCTCCCGTCCAACTTGAGTGGACCTTTGTGACTTGATTTCTGAGGCCAGGTTAGAAAAGAAAATACAGATTCCATTTGGCTGTCTCACTTGGGACACGGATCTTTGAAGCCTTGAACTACCTTGAAAAATGTTTGGCTATGCTGAAGCTACCATGCTGGAGAAACCATGTGGAGAGACCATGTAAAGACAGAAAGAGAGGCCCAAGGAGCCTTAGGTGTTTGAGGCTTCCCAGCCCAGGTGCTACACCTGAGTGAGTCAGTGAGTGAGCCTTCAGAGGATGCTAGCCCTAGAAGCTGCAAATGCATGAGAGACCCTGAGCAATAATTGTCTGAGCCCAGCCAACCCCCAGAGATAGTAAAAGGATTATTGTTTTAAGTCATAAGTTTTGAGGTGATTTGTCACGCAACAATAGATAACTAGGATACATTCATATGTTTTGAGACTGTCTGCCAGGTCATGAGGAAGGTGTCTCTGCCCTCTTCTCTCTTGTCTCTACCCCATCCACCTATTCCTACTTTAGTTCTTTTTAATTTTGTAAGTTCCCAGTATTTCAGAGCACTTAAAATCTTATGATGAATAGTATGCCATCTTGGAAAAGTCTTATCAATATACCCAATAATATTTGCTTAAAAGATGCTGTTAGCAATACAGATATTGCTGTCGACAACTGAACAAGGACTAATGCCCAAGTTTCAATAAATAAATAAATATTTAAAATCTTTATTTTTCCAATTTTTCATAAATAAGATTTTATTATTTTCTGACAGTAAACAGCCAGATAGGAGTTGTTACCTTCAAGTTCTCCTAGAAAGTTGATAATTTTGGGGGGAAAAAAGAAAAAAAGCATTCTTATAAATATGCATGGAGGGTCTGGAAACCCAAAAGGTTTTCCACGATCTGAGTAGATCTCTTCATAACCAAACTCCATTTACACAGAAAGTGGAGTGTAAACCTCAACCAATTATATCTCAAAGCAAAGGATGTTTTTCTCCTGAGAGAATACGTGCATGACAGCTCTGGGGATTTAAGTTTAAACCATCTTGAATTAAATCTGAACACATAAAAAGTGGATCTTGACAAATTTCCTAAACAACATTTGTTCATGCTTGAGTAACTCAGAAATGGCTGAACAGATAGGTTCAACCTACCAGAAAAAAAATTTGCTTCTGGGGCTTCCCTGGTGGCGCAATGGTTGGGAGTCTGCCTGACAATGCAGGGGACACAGGTTCGAGTCCTGGTCTGGGAAGATCCCACATGCTGCGAGAGCAACTGGGCCCGTAGCCACAACTACTGAGCCTGCACGTCTGGAGCCTGTGCTGCGCAACAGGAGAGGCTGCGACAGTGAGAGGCCCATGCACCGCGATGAAGAGTGGCTCCCGCTCGCCGCAACTAGAGAAAGCCCACGCACAGAAACAAAGACCCAACATAACCAAAAAAAAAAAATTTCCTTCTGAGCTAATATGAAGCATATGAAATTTCAGCTGAAAAGGTTACTAGGAAAGGGAGAAATTTCTAAGACGTTGAAAATAGAGATGCTATATGAATATAAAGTTGATAAATGTAAAGTAGGAGCTTGGAATGAGAGCAATACCCATAACCATAAATCTAACAGTACTGGTTATGTCATAATTTCAAAGGTTTTAATGCATTTATTTGCGATGAGTACATAGCTCAACATTGTTGTCCTTATCCAGTTTTTTTCCTTCTCAGATTCCTCTTGGTTATAATAATACTTCATACTTACGTAAAACAGATCAAAATACACTGTATACATTACAAGATATACTGTCTTCCATGTCTAACGTTGCCAGTTAAAACAACTAAAACAAGAGCAGCACTGTGCAAACTTGATTATCTGGTACTTGCGCTTCCAAATTCTGTTTACCTGAACTAGAACTACACGCTAGAGTTGGAAATGAGGATCCCTATGATGCCTTCTCCCGGCCCTTCTCTCTTTCAGGTGTTTTTATTAGCCCAGCTAAGTTCCCATATCCTCAAGAAGCCTTCCTTCACCTCCCCAGGTCACACTGATCTCCCAGACCCCTCCTGGCTTGAAGCACACATTTTGACAGCAGAATCATGTAGTTTAGTGGTGACTTGCCTTCGCCACCTGGAGCATCAATTGTAACAGTGAGGTAGAGTTGAGGGGGCTTGACTATCTTTCATTGAGCCCTTGTCATAGATCAGTAATTGTGTTTAAATACTCTAATGCTACCTAGTGGGGGAAAGTGTTTATCATTCCTATTTATGGGGCAGGGGATGGCAAGTGAGGGGAATTAAATCCAAAAAGTTTAAGTAATGTGACCAAGTAAAGGAGCTGGAATTGAACTCATATCTTCCTGTCAAGCTCATGTTCTTCATGTTTACTTCACATTGTCTTAATATCAGGGCCAGTGCAATTCATGTTAGGCATTATACTTTTTGAGTGACACTGAAAAGGGATAACAATGATAAGCTTTACTATATTTGTTAGTCATATATTTACAATCATAGGAAGTTAACATGAGCTTTTACAATTTGTCCCAGGTTGGTTTTCTGGGAAGCAGACTCCAAGACAGAGTTTCACGTGCAGGATGCTTACTTGGGAGTGCCCTTGGTGTCCCAACGTGTGTGGAAAGGAGGTGAAGGGAGCAGCGTGGAAAGAGGGAGAAGTCACGCTATGATGTAGGCCCCAGCGCATCCTTGTCTGACCTCACAGAAAGCTCTGGAGCTAAAATGGCCTATATTGGTTCCCTATTACTATTGTAACAAATTATCGCAAACTGACTGGCTTAAAACAGCACTAATATATTATCTTACAGTTCTGAAGGTCAGAAATTTGAAATGAGGGGCTTTCCTGGTGGTCCAGCTGTTAAGCCTCTGCGCTCCCGATGCAGGGGGCCTGGGTTCAATCCCTGGTCAGGGAACTAGATCCCACATGCCGCAACTAAGACCCAGCACAGCTATATAAATAAATAAATAAATATTTTTTAAAAACAAAGAAAGAAATCTGAGATGAGTCTCACTGAGCTAAAATCGAAGTGGCAGCAGGGCCATGTTCCTTCTGCAGGCTCTAGCAGAGAGCCCATTTGCTTGCCTTTTCCACCTTATTCTCTTTCTTCACAGCTGGCTCCTCTTATTATGTCCATCATTCACTTAGTCTTCCAAGCCAGAAAACCCAGAGTCCTTGCCTCCCTCTGCCCCTCACTTCCCACCTCCTGTGAGCCACCACGTCCTGGTGAATCTACCTCCTTAATATCTCCTCATATTGGTCTCTTTTCTCTATCCCCATTACCACAGCTTTTAAAGAGGCTCCTATTATGTCTTTCAAATAATCTGGCCTTCCAACCCATTCTCAGTGCTATAGCCCAAGTCCTCAGTATAAAATGAAAATGTGATCAGGTCCCTCCAGGCTTAAACTGTACCTCATTGACTCACCTTTGCCCTCAGGATAAAATCCTGCCTGCCAGCGAAACCTTCAAGGCCTTCCATGATCTGACCCCTTCTCTCCTGCTTCTTCCCTTGCCCCTGTGCTCCAGTGCAAGCCATGTTGACTTTTATTTTTCCTACATAAGCTATCCTCCCTTATGCTTATATGCCACTGTGGGAGTCTCATACTTTCCAACCAGAAATGAATGAAGGAGGTGGGGAGTTCATACCCCAACTCTAGCATCTTGGAAGGAACAAGACATCCAGGGACAACATGGGTAGTGGCAGTTATGAAGAGAAGAAAGCAGGCTGAGGCCTAGAGATCTGTGATTAATAAGGAAATAAGAGTGGGATTTAGAAGTTTGAGCACCTTTGTGGGTTTCTCCAAGAGGAAAAGCAAGGGAAATGTCTGGAGGAGAAAGAGAAATCACGACTGACTGAGGGAACCATGAACCCCTGGGACTTCCTGATCCCCACATCTCTCCAGTAGGCATTGGGCTATGACATTTTACCTATCTTCTCAGGCCCTTTCCTCTCTAATTAACAATGAAATTAATAATGACTAGTATTTACTGAGAATTTAATACGCACCAATCATTTTTCTTAAGTGCTTTAAACAGTGTCTTATTTAATTCTTACATCAAACTTAAGAGGCAGGTGGTTTTATTCCCATTTTACAGATGAGGGCACAGAAAAACATATGTCAAATGGCATGAAATAACTTTCCACAGTCGCACAGCTGGAAAAAGGAATAATTTGTTCATATTTCCGCCTAGACTCAGATTTAGAGAAAGTTGACATCTCTTAGCCAGCCTCTCTTTTATCTGTGGGTAAGGACTTCGTTTTCATGGTAGTTTTTTTTATTGTAAGATAATTATCTTATGATTTATCATAAATGTATTCAATTTTATCTCCTTTGTTTAATGATTGCCATGTGCATACAATGAACTTTCTCCTTGAGAAAAAGTGGAGTGTGATGATTATCTTTGTTAGATTATTGTTTTCTCCTTTAAGCAGATACACAGAATGAGAAATGGTTAATCGTGGCAGTTTGGGCTTTCTTAACTGAATTGAATTTAACGCAAGGTTAATTCAATCAACTGATTCAGTGGCCTTGTAGAGGCACGACCTTTTCCATGAGAGAACTAGAGATACAATTTATTAATGACATCATTCCAAAGCTCTATGTGTATAAACAAAAATCTTAAACGTGGAGGATACTCAAAAATGTGAGACACCATGAACCAGACTTAGTAGCATGTATTCGTGCCAACGCTTTACTGGCATCAGAGCCCAATGTCACATCAAATTAATAAGATGTCATAAAAACAGAGGAGGTTTTTAGCATCTAAATGTGTACTTTTCTTCCCCCATACCAAAGATATTTAGGAGGAAATATTTTAAAAACCAATATAAATAACAAGCCTCTAACAAACACAGCACCAATCGGAGTCTCAGATTTAAAAGTGCTGAAAAAACATCTTCCCTTGAGAGTCCATCTTCTCATATGTATTTCTCATGCAACTGTTTTTCATTCCAGCATATATATTGCATCAATCTCCATGTGAACAAATCAGATAATTATATTAAAAATACACTGTAATTGATATAAATGAAGCAGTAGAAGAATGGAAGCTGTGAGGAAGAGATATTTGAAAACAGAAGCCCATATTTTAAGAAATATGGTTTGTCTCAAAGGACCTCATTCTCTCTGTAGTTAGAAAATATCCTTATGTTCTACCCTGAGCAAAATTAATTTGGAGGCACTTTATCGTGAGACTTGTATGTGATGTTATTTCCTTGTCATCTGGTGGTCTGGACATAACCGACTTTCTGAGACCTGGCAACTAATAATTTTTAGAAATACGTTAACTCTTTCATGTGATGGGACCCATTTAGTAACCTACTGGTGCTGTGGACAAAATGCTACTCTAGTGGCCAACAGGAACTGTTGGTCCACAATTGCCTAAATTAAGTCTCAGGAGTAGAATAATGCTCTTGCTTGATATAAAAACAACAACCATATAATATTTCATATTTTTTGTGTGTGAGCCTATTGAAACCCAAGGTAATAATCAGGCTGTGTCTGGTAGACAACATACTAAGAAAAAGGATGTTGGCATGGCATCTTCAGCCATCTGGGTGGCTCAATGGGGTTACTGCTCAGAGCTGACTAGAAATTGTCTGGTGGATTTAATCAAAATAGACACCAGTTCTGGATAATTCAGACCAAAAGAATAATGCTTCCTCTTACTAGAGGGTCTTGAAGAGGGAATTTGAGATCAATGCGAACCATGTCTTCAATGCTTCCCTTTGCTGTGTGAAGGCAAAGTCTTGGCCTGAGTAGGATCACTGATGGGACCATGTGAGGGGCAGTGTTTTCGTTGATGGACAATTGGGAGCCATTTGGATACTCAAATTCCTTTTCCAAAAGTAACCATCATAACACCCATGAAGGTTCTTTTTGGTGTTACCATCCCCGAGTGTTGCTAACAGAGAAAGTGGAAAACTTAGTGACAAAACTGAGAATTTGGATAAAATTATCCAGTCTTTGAACTGGACTCAAATTGAGTGGTAGTGTGTCCTGTTAGAATTCTGGTCACTCAACCTAAGAACACAAACTATTCAAATTAACAAAAACCAAAACAAAACAAAAAAACAAGTCATATGTGGTAAACAGGTGAGGGAAAGCAAGTGCATTTATTGATGTAATTAGCTAGTTTGATGGAAAGGTCAGTCAGTGAAAACAGTCGGAATAGCCTGTATGAATTGGTAAGACTTAGTTTAGCAGATATTTTTTCTGCATTTCCAACCATGTGATCATGACAGTACTGATGGAATAAGATACCATCCCTGCTTCAAATATCTCAAATAGGGGCCTCCCTGGTGGTGCAGTGGTTGAGAGTCCGCCTGCCAATGCAGGGGACACGGGTTCGTGCCCTGGTCCGGGAAGATCCCACATGCCGCGGAGCGGCCGGGCCCGTGAGCCATGGCCGCTGAGCCTGCGCGTCTGGAGCCTGTGCTCCGCAACGGGAGAGGCCTGCATACCGCAAAAAACAAACAAACAAAAATAAAACCAAATATCTCAAATATATAAATCAATACTTGCAGTTCAGTTCCATATACTGGTGATGGATGCATGAACAAGAATCAGAATTTCTATAGATTTTGAAGTAAAAAATTAGGGATGGGGGAAAGAAAGAGACTCAGGAGACGTGTTACATTTTCAGTGACAAAAAAATGGAATTTAAAAATAAGTGACTGGGAATTCCCTGGCAGTCCAGTGGTTAGGACTCCCGGGTTTAATCCCTGTTTGGGGAACTAAGATAACCGCAAAGCCATGTGGCGTGGCCAAAAATAAAAAAAAAAAAATTAATTAAAAAAATAGGGACTTCCCTGGTGGCTCAGTGGTTAAGAATCCATCTGCCAATGCAGGGGACACAGGTTTGATCCCTGGTCTGGGAAGATCCCACATGCCGCGGAGCAACTAAGCCCGTGCGCCACAACTTCTGAGCCTGTGCTCTAGAGCCCGCGAGCCACAACTACTGAGCCCATGTGCCACAACTACTGAAGCCCGCGTGCCTAGAGCCTGTGCTCCACAACAAGAGAAGCCACTGCAATGAGAAGCCTGCGCATCGCAACAAAGAGTAGCCCCCACTCACCACAACTAGAGAAAGCCTGTGCACACAGCAACGAAGACCCAACGCAGCCAAAAAATAAATAAAATAAATTAATTTAAATAAAAATAAGTGACCAAATGGCCTTAAGTTTCCCCTCAGCTTGGCAACTTTAGAAAGGCTTGCTTCTGACTCTAGGCCCTGACCTCCCTTTTCTTAGAGCAATTCTTTAGAAAACTTGTAATTGTAAATTTTTTCTCTGCCCTTTGAGATGTAAACCTTCTTAAAAGCGGCTTGCCAGTTTTACAACCCAAGACTGTATTTCTCAAGGACCTGGGAACCATTCCTTTGAAATGTAATCATCAGGAATATGGCACCCCCATACCCACTCTCTGTGGGAGGGAGAAGCCTAACTTCTATGGTACCAACTGGCAAACACATGGCCTCATCACAGAGAAAACCATTTACCTAATCAGGAATAACTCAATGTGCTGGACACATCCCATTGATTAGCCCCCTTCTAAAGTCCCCAAGTACTCTTCCACTAGCTCATTTTGCTCTTAAAAACCCTCCTGCCCTTTGTTTCAGTGGAGTTAAGATTTGGTTCTGGATCCTCTCCTCAATTGCAATAGCTTTGGATTAGGTCTTCCTTGCCTGTTTAACTTTGCTGCAATTTTGCTCCGACAACACAAAGTCAACAAGTAGACAAGAAAGGAGGACCTCTCCAGCAGAGAGCAAAGCATTGGTCAAGGCCTGGAAGCATCATACTCTGCTATGTATATGGGGAGATCTACCCGTATTTGCTACGTAAGTGAGGCTACAGTCCCTTCTGCCCACACTCCACTTTATGTACACTTGTATCTGAGAATTTTCCATCTCCACCCCATCAGCAGTGTCAGGACAGAGTTAGGTGCATTTCTGAGAATCCACCTAGTATCTTCTCTCCCTCCCAGCCTGGAGGAATCTCATCCAAGACCTACATCTTCAGTCCTCTCCTATTACTGTTTCCCTCTGCTCCCTCCATACAATCCCCTAGCTGGGTGGGTTTGAATACAAACCACCCTGCCTTAGTCCTCTCCTGGGGCAAGGGGGGGAGTTTGGCTAACTGTCTGAATACGGCATAAAGAAAATGGAAAACTGAGGCAGAAAACATAAATTAATAACTCAACAAAATTTACCAGACCAAGTCCAACCTCCTCTGTTAAGCAGTCTTGAGTCCCAAACTGATCTAAAAGCCATACATCTGTGGTCTCAAAGCCCCACCTACCCAGCTAATGGGGTCTCAGCTCTGGGACACTCCCGCATTGAGTCCAGAAGTACAGAATTCTCTTCAGTCTGTTTCCTCTTCAGATCTGCGACTAGAACTCTCCAGTAGTCACTCAGTCTTTTTCATCTTTCGATGAAAAGGTCCTAAGAGGTCTACTAGTGTAATTCTGCCATTTTATACAAAGGAAACTAAGGCCCAGGGAACTGTGAGCACAAACCTATATGCATGAAGCTGGTCAATCACACAGTCTGGATTGGCACCCAGAACTCCTAACTGTCTGTTTAGGGCTTGCCCCCTCTACTGCACCCTGAGCTACTGAGCTCCTGTAGGCAAACTGCTAGATCCTTCTAGATTTCAGATTCCTTCTCTGCAAAATGGGGTAACAGTAACTACTTTACAGGGTTATTATGAAGAGAAATGAAATGCCTAATCACTTTGGTGCAGTCTGACAGTTTGTGTTCCATAAATACTAGATCTCTAGCCAGTTCTCTTCTTTCCTTTCTCATAGCGTTTATCACACTGCGCTGATATCATTTATTTATGTCTCTATATCAGTTCATTACAAGCTCCTTCGCTGCAGGTTCCTTCAGGTATTTATTTGATTTCACCCAGTATGGTTGCCTAATAAATGTCTGTTAAAGAAATGAAATAACAAAGTCCTTTAAAAGAGGTGTAAAAACAGCTGCAGGTTTTGTGGACACCAAAACTGCTTACAAGTAACCCCCTGAGGGAGGAGGTAATGGGAAGGTTTAGTCCAATGTGCACTGATTTTCTGTTTGTGATGATGAAAAACTTCTGGGAATGGGTAGTGGTGATGGTTGCACAATTTGTGAATATACTTAATGCCACGGAATTGTGTATTTAAAAATGGTAAATATTATGTTTTTTGATGTTTTTACCACAGTAATAATAACGAATCCTCCTGAGAAGTGGCATCCTTAGAGAACATTTATAGTATTGCAGGAGAATGGAGTCTATGTTTAGACCAATTGGAGGCTTGACCTGGATCCGGAAGTTACTCCCCAGCAAAAGGAGGATGGGATGTGATTCTCTCTGAGCTCCACACCTGTGGCAGGCACGGGCAGCAGCCAGAGCCATACAGACATTCTTCCTGTTGGTGCAGAGAGGAGCTGTTACTTGGCAAGAAGTGACCGGTGGGGAATTCCCTGGCAGTCCAGTATTTAGGACTTGGCGCTTTCACTACCGTGGGCCTGGGTTTGATCCCTGGTCGGGGAACTAAGATCCTGTAAGCTGCGTGGCATGGCCAAGAAAAAAAAAAAAAAAAGAAAGACTGGTGGCAGCCATCTTGGGGAGAATATATTCAAAAACTTTAAATACAGTGGACAATCGCGTATTTTAAATCTGAATGTTTAGGACCTGCAGATATAGAGACTAAGAGAATTTTGTATTTTCATAATATTACAGCACTGACTCCTAAGGACTTAGACCTTCCCTTGAACCTGGACAGGTTGCTCATGAGTCACTGGCAACCTCCCCAGCATTAAACCTCATTTCTGTCTCCGTCTTCTTGCTGGATGCCCGTGCCCTATCATGTCAGACCACAGCATTGCTCTCACCTATGGAAGAGTTAAGCCAGAGGGAGCTTGCAGGTAAAGAAGACTTCGCCTATTATTAGGCAGCAAGTGATGGAAAAGTCAAGATTCCTCATGTCCAGAGTGCATAGGTTAGGCAAGCAGTGCTTCTGATAGAACAGGACCTTTGTCAGGCTTCTCGCCAGGGTGTGCAGCCAAACTAGGGAGGTCCCTAAAATACTAACTCTGAACAAGCCCCCTGGTTTCAGAGAGGAAGAGTTCTGACTCCTGGTTCCCTTTCTCTCCTTCTTCCCTATTTGAGGAGGGAGCAATTAGAAATCATGCAAGTAAATGTGAAATATGGAACTTTTCTTTAAATTATGAATGTTTTTTGTAGTTGATTTTAAAAATCATGACTAGTCTTTTATCGCCACCTCGTGGCAAATATTGGGCTTTGCAATGGACATTTAATTTTTCAATCAGCTCTAAATTCTAGCTTTATTTGCTGCCTAAATACTGCTTGGAGACAGATAGCATATGAGAAATCTTAAATTAACTAAGGAGACTAAATATTAGAAATTCAAATATAGGGGTTATTTCAGAATGCTTTCTAAGCCCTTAAGTTTCCAGGTTTACCAAAAGGACACATATGACTGAGACTTGGTTCTAAGGTTGTGATAATAAAAACAATCACTGTAATAATATAGCTAACATCTATTGAGTGCTTACTATGTTCCAGAAAACATTCTAATACTTTTCAGTACTACTCATTTACCCCACATCAACTCTATGAGGTAAGTTCTCTTTTATACAATTTTTAAAAGAGAAAACTGAGATAAAGCGAGTTAAAATTTTCCCCCAAGATCAACCACCTATTAACAAGGTAAAGCCAAGATTGAAAACCCAACAGTCTAGTTCCAGAACCTTAAGTCTCCGTAGCATAGCGTCAACACGTACATTAGTACTGTGGAATCAAAATTCTCCCCATTAATCTAATGCTCGCTTATCCTTTAACTAGAACGTGGTTAAGCGTCAAATGTATGGGAAAGACAGAAGTGCCATAGGAATTCACAGATAGAACTTGACAAAAGCATTTCTCAGAGAAATTTCAGAGACAGCAGGAACTTGACTTCAAACTTTGGGGTGAAGTAGAAAGGTACAGAGGAGGAAGCATGGCCCAAATAAGAAGGGACAGCAGTGGAGGAAGGGAGGGAGGGTGGGTGCCGGGAACAGAACCAGGTAGATGAAGCAGAGAACAGGAGGACTTGCAGGGGAAGAGAGGAAAGTCAGAAAGGTCAGTCTGGGCCATATTGTTCGTGGAGGATCTTAACATCAGATTAAGTTAGATCTTTAGCCGGGTAGTTACAGAGAATTATTGCGAGTGTGGATAACATGGATTACCTTGCCTTTGTAATATTTTAAAAGCTAGATAAGTCCAATGTAGAAAACTTGGAAACCAGTAAAGAGAAAGCTAAAAGATCATCTGTAACTCCATCTCTCTTTGTATTACTTGGAATATATTTCCATTCTTTTTTTTTTTTGCGGTACGCGGGCCTCTCACTGTTGTGGCCTCTCCCGTTGCGGAGCACAGGCTCCGGATGCGCAGGCTCAGCGGCCATGGCTCACGGGCCCAGCCGCTCCGCGGCATGTGGGATCTTCCCGGACCGGGGCACGAACCCGTGTCCCCTGCATCGGTAGGCAGACCCCCAACCACTGCACCACCAGGGAAGCCCTCCATTCTTTATATTACACACAACCCCCTTTTTTCCCCAAATAATACTGTTATTGCACTTTATGTAATAATTATACAGCATTTTAATGTTTTGGTTTTGTCTTTTATTACAGTGTATATCTATTATAAACAAAATAGAAGCATAAACATTAAAAGCACAACTAAAATTATAAGCAATTCCAAGCTCCTACTATTAACAATCACTATTGTATGTGTATGCATGTATTTATCTGTGTATCCTTTTGAAAAAAATATAGATCCTATTCAAAAATAGAATAATAATTCATAAACGGTTTTAGACCCTATAGTTTTCTCTTAATGTATTATGAACATGTTACTATGTTGACATATGTATTTTTACAGCAAAATTTAATGGCTGCATCCTATACAAAATAATTTACTCAATTAATCTCATACTTTTAATTGCCTCTGCATCTTTGTTGAAAATCAATTAAGCATATGTGTGTGGGTCTATTGCTAGATTCTGTATTCCGTTCTACTTATGTATTTGTCTTCTTAATTCTAATATCACAACCTTGATCAGTGTAACTTTATACTAAAACTTGAAGTCAGAGAGTATAAATTAGCCAACTTCTTTTTCAAAGTTGTTTTGGCTATTCTACATCCTTTGCATTTCAACATGAATTTTAGAATTAGCTGTCAACATCTACAAAGTAGTTTGCTGAGATTTTAATTGGGATTGTGTTATACCTATATAGCAAATTGGAGAGAATTGATATTTTATCCATGTTTATCCATAAACATGGCATTTCTTCTCTATTCATTTAGGAGTTCTTTATTTTCTTTTTTTAAAGATTTATTTTTTATTTATTTATTTATTTTATTTTTGGTTGTGTCGGGTCTTAGTTGCAGCACACGGGATCTTTCGTTGTGGCACGTGGGCTCTTCATTGTGGTACGCGGGCTTCTCTCTAGTTGTGGCGTGCGGGTTTTCTCTTCTCTAGTCGTGGCACACAGGCTTCAGGGCACATGGGCTCTGTAGTTGTGGTGCGTGGGTTCCAGAGCGCGTGGGCTCAGTATTTATGGCACTTGGGCTTAGTTGCCCTGCACCTTGTGGGATCTTATTTCCCTGAGCAGGGATCAAACCTGTGTCCCCTGCATTGTAAGGCAGATTCTTTACCACTAGACCACCAGGGAAGTCCCAGGAGTTCTTTACTTTCTCTCATTATATTTGTAGTGCACAGGTCTTCCACATTTTTTTCTTATATTTATATCTAAGTAGTTCACGTTTTATGTGATCATAAATGGTATTGTTATTTTAATTTCAATTTCCAATTGTTTGTTGCTAGTATATTGACCACACATCTTCCAACCTTGCTAAACTTACTTATTGGCTCTAGTAAATATATAGATATATAGATTCCGTAGGATTTTCTATATAGATGATCAAGTCATCTGTGATTACAGACAATTTTACTTCTTCGTCTCCAATCACGATGTCTTTTATTTCTCTTTTTTGCCTGGTGGACTGGTGAAAACCTCCAGTACGATGTGGAATAGAAGTGGTGAGAGTAGACATCCTTGCCTGTTTCCTCATCTTAGCAGGAAGAAGTTCGCCTTTCATCATTATGTTAGCAGTACATAGATGTCCTTTGTCAGGTTGAGGCTATTACTTCTGTTCCCAGTTTGCAGTGTTTTTATCAGGATCGAAGTCGGGTATTTGTCAAATGCCTTTTCTTCATTATTGAGATGATGATATTGTTTTCCTTTTTTAGTCTGTTAACGTGGTAAGTTACATTGATTGGCTTTTCGAATGCTAAACTAACTTTGCACCCCTGAGATGAACCCCTCTTGGTAACGATGTATTATCCTTTTAATATGGTGTTAGATTTGATTTGATTCAATGTCTTCAACAGATACCTAGTCCCTGACTAATTTTCCCAAATCACTGATTTTATGAGGTCAATATTTTCTCAGAAACTAATGATCCACAATATAATTTATTAAAGCATTATGGAAATTTGTCCCAAATTAGAAAGAGCCAAGATGTCCAACAAGAGAGAATTATTAAATACAATTTGGTATATCAATAATTATGCAATCAGAAACAACATGTTATAGAAAAAATTGATCTGAAGAAAGTATTTGCACATTATTGAATATGAAGGAAAGCATGAAACAAGCCACCTAACAGTATGTACAAATTCTATAAAAAGTAAACACTCTTTGACTCAGAATTTTTGCTTCTTGAAATTTACCTAAGAAAATACTAAAGAATGGGTGCAACGATTCCAAGTTCATCTTCGTCCAAGAATTGTGGGTTTTTTTTCTGTTGTTTGTTTGTTTTCGGTACGTGGGCCTCTCACTGTTGTGGCTTCTCCCGTTGCAGAGCACAGGCTCTGGACGCACAGGCTCAGCGGTCATGGCTCACGGGCCCAGCCGCTCCGCGGCATGTGGGATCTTCCCAGACCGGGGCACAAACCCGTGTCCCCTGCATCAGTAGGCGGACTCTCAACCACTGCACCACCAGGGAAGCCCAAGAATTGTTCTTAATAGCACAAAAATTAGAAACAACCTACAAGTCCAAAAATATGGGATTGAATTTCTGTTTGCAATCAAGATAGAGTAACAAAAGACATACAAAGTATGTTCTCTGACCACAATGGAATTAAATTAGAAATCAATAACAGAAAGTTATCTGGACAAAACCCTACTTGGAAATTAAGTGACACACTTTTAAATAACCCATGAGTCAAAAAAGAAATCTAAAGTGAAATTAGGAAAAATTTTAACTGAATAAAAATGAAAACATAGCATAAGAAATTTTATGGTATACAGCTAAAGAAGTAATATTACCTAAAGCAGTAATATAGGGGGAATATTCTTCCAGTATATACCTATATTAAAAAAGGAGAAAGACCTTGAGTCAATGGCATCAGCTTCCACCTTCAGCAACAAATGTCAAATTCCTTAAAAGATACAAACCACAAGCCTTATTCAAGAAGAAGTAAATAACCTGAGGAGCCTGATATCTACTGAAGATATTGAATTTGAAACTTTAAACCTTCCCGTAAAGAAAATTCCATTCTCAGATTTGGGCTGAGAAGGACTGGAAGTAGGGAAATGTATTCCATACCATTAAGATTCTAATATAATACTATAAACATGAGGTTGTGGTGGTGACAGAGGAATGAAGACATCAGGATGGGTGGAAGAAATGTTAAAACAAAAGATTTAAAAGACTTATTGACTGATGTAGGAATTCAAATTAGTTTATCTTTAAAGCAGTGGCATTTTAAGGTAAAATTGGGTCTTCACTTTTATCTTTAAAATATCTATTTTCTTAACATTTATTCTCACTTGTCAGGCAGTAATATTTTCTAATTACTCAATAAGGGTTTCTTCATAGAAGGAAACCAGGGCAAATGTGTCTAAAGCAATTATATCTGAGAAAGAACAGGATTCATATAACTCCACATTACCTTCTAAGAAATTCTTAGTCCCTTTTGAATTATATCCTTTCCACATAAAGAAATAGCAAATTTGAGAACTATCTCTATCTTATTATACCTTTATTTGTTACCCTGCAATGTGTAGAAGCAAAACCTGTTTGGTCACTTGACTAGAGAAGGAGAACTCATCCTGTCTTCCTGTCAATAAATCCCTGAGAGGACATAGCCCACCCCTGGTTCCTGCAGTGCCTCCGGAGTGCCTGGAGCTGGGCAGCAGCTTGTTGGGCTTGTTCAATGGATGGAGAAGGCCCATGTCTAAGCCTTCCACTCACATCTTTCTTTACCCACCTCCTTTCCTTTGTACTTCTCTTTCCTACCTCTCTCGCCTTATAATATTTTTTAAATTTATTTTTTATTGAAGTGTAGGTGAATTACAATGTTGTGCTAATTATTGCTGTACAGCAGTGACTCAGTTATATATATGTATACATTCTTTTTTTCATATTCTTTTCCATTATGGTTTATCACAGGATATTGAATATAGTTCCCTGTGCTATACAGTAGGACCTTATAATTTTTGAATGCTAAGATCTAAGAAATGTTCATTATTCTGTGCCTTGCACAATTTATCTCTTATTTTAGCAGATTATTTAGCTCTTTGCTCAAAATTTTAAAAATAAGATCTGTCATCTCATTTTAAGTTTTCTTCTGAGCACTTACCTAAAACCGTTTGCCCTGGCCGGCTCGTCACAGTCACAGCGAGGTTAAAAAATAGATGCCTGGCGTCATTGCTATCAGGAGGCTCGATCAATGGCCAGGTACAACTCATTAGACTAAGCAACAAGTTTCTTCACAAACCCCCCAGAAAAATAGGAAGTACACTATATGTTTCTCTATGGCTCATTTAATGTCGAAAAGCAATACTATGATGATCTAAACATGCTTGAAGAAAGCCCAGTGTCCGTTTACCTTTTGGTCTTCGGGAATTTTCTAGTAGGTCAGTTGCATAACTACCTCAACCACAAACTCAGTTTCACAGCAGTCAAGACGGACCAACTTTAAATTTTTCAATTTATGAATTATTTCCCTCATTCCTTAAGCTCCACTTGCAACTTTGATGGTCTTAAGCTGTTTAAATCCCCTTTATGTCATGTGCATGTAATAACATCGGTAATGACTACTCACCCCAATCCTACCTAAAGCTTAAAAACACTCTGAACTTTTCCACTACCGCCTCAACATTCATTAATGAAATCTCTGAAGCGAACACATTGGAAGCATTTATACCATGTGATGTAAATTTCTGTTTAGTGTAAACGCTGGCAGCCCAAAACTCTCCTGATAATGTTTTTTTTTTTTCACTTTGAAATAGTTCAGTGTGTTATCTTTAAAAAAGATAGATGCTTTCTTATATAAATGTAGTTCCATTATTGCTTTCAACAACATTCTTTAGAATTCCTTAATATTTCTAATAAACGATCTGTAGTATAATGGTTTTTTAGGCACAATAAATATCATTCTATTTTCAATCATTTTGTTAAATACTTACTGACTTTGTACCTTGGGAAAGTTACTTAAATTTTGTAAGCAGGGGTGTGTTAGAACAGGAGCCAGCTTGCAAGAGCCAATTGTTAAACTTTCAGGAATTTTGCCTAAAAGTTTTTAAACCTTTGGAGACTTGAAATAAGCCATGGTAGGAGTATTTACCACAGATGGTGTCAAATGCTACAAATGGGGGCATTTTTTTCCCCATAGAAAGCTGGTTTACCTCTAAGCCTTAGTTTCTTCATCCATAAAATGAAAAGAAAAATTCCAATCTGTATTGGACATATTTATTTGCAGTAAACAGAATCTCTCTGCTAGTTTTGTTTTGCTTTTCATTTGGCTGTGCTGCATGGCTTGCGGGATCTTAGTTCCCTGACCAGGGATTGAACCCATGCCCTTGGCAGTGAAAGCGTGGAGTCCTAACCACTGGACTGCCAGGGAATTCCCTCTGCTAGTTTAAATAGAAAAGGAATTTTCCAGAGAGGACTATTGAATTGTAGGGAAGACTGATAAAATCAGTTATAGTTTGAGGTCTCAAAAATAAATCTGAGGGGCTTCCCTGGTGGCACACTGGTTGAGAATCTGCCTGCTAATGCAAGGGACACGGGTTCGAGCCCTGGTCTGGGAAGATCCCACATGCCGCGGAGCAACAAGGCCCGTGAGCCACAACTACTGAGCCTGCACGTCTGGAGCCTGTGCTCTGCAACAAGAGAGGCTGTGATAGTGAGAGGCCCGCACACCGCGATGAAGAGTGGTCCCCACTTGCTACAACTAGAGAAAACCCTCGCACAGAAATGAAGACCCAACACAGCCAAAAATAAATAAATAAATAAATAAATAAATAAAATAAAATAAATAAATCTGAGAGTCATAGCATAAAACTAGGCCAACTCCGGGAGGATAACGCATGCTGCGGAGTGGCTCAGCCCGTGAGCTGTGGCCGCTGAGCCTGCGCGTCCGGAGCCTGTGCTCCGCAACGGGAGAGGCCACAACAGTGAGAGGCCTGCGTACCACACACACACAAACAAAAACAAAAAAAACTAGGCCACCAAGGGACCTATTGCCTCTTTCTATGTTCGGGAAGCCACCTTCCATTTGGGAAGCTGCTGCTATGGTTACCGGTTATTTATTTATTTACTTATTTATTTATTTATGGCTACACTGGGTCTTTATTGCTGTGTACAGGCTTTCTCTAGTTGCGGCGAGCGGGGACTACTCTTTGTTGCAGTGCGCAGGCTTCTCATTACAGTGGCTTCTCTTGTGGTGGAGCACGGGCTCTAGGCGCGCAGGCTTCAGTAGTTGTGGCTCGCCGGCTCTAGAGCACAGGCTCATTAGTTGTGGTGCACGGGCTTAGTTGCTCCGTGGCACGTGGGATCTTCTGGGACCAGGGCTCGAACCCGTGTCCCCTGCATTGGCAGGATTCTTAACCACTGCACCACCAGGGAAGCCCTGGTTACCAGTTTTAAAACTACTTTGCTTCTACTATGACCAGGAAAGCCTCTCTGATCAAGAAGCCGCTGCAAGTATCTTTTCTGACCACAACGCTATGAGACTAGATATCAATTACAGGAAAGATCTGTAAAAAATACAAACACATGGAGGCTAAACAATACACTACTTAATAACGAAGTGATCACTGAAGAAATCAAAGAGGAAATCAAAAATTACCTAGAAACAAATGACAATGGAGACACAACGACCCAAAAGCTATGGGATGCAGCAAAAGCAGTTCTAAGAGAAGTTTATAGCAATACAATCCTACCATAAGAAACAGGAAACATCTCGAATAAACAACCTAACCTTGCACCAAAAGCAATTAGAGAAAGAAGAACAAAAAACCCCAAAGTTAGCAGAAGGAAAGAAATCATAAAAATCAGATCAGAAATAAATGAAAAAGAAATAAAGGAAACAATAGCAAAGATCAATAAAACTAAAAGCTGGTTCTTTGAGAAGATAAACAAAATTGATAAACCATTAGCCAGACTCATCAAGAAAAAAAGGGAGAAGACTCAAATCAATAGAATTAGAAATGAAAAAGGAGAAGTAACAAGTGACACTGCAGAAATACAAAAGATCATGAGAGATTACTACAAGCAACTCTATGCCAATAAAATGGACAACCTGGAAGAAATGGACAAATTCTTAGAAATGCACAACCTGCCAAGACTGAATCAGGAAGAAATAGAAAATATGAACAGACCAATCACAAGCACTGAAATTGAGACTGTGATTAAAAATCTTCCAACAAACAAAAGCCCAGGACCAGATGGCTTCACAGGCAAATTCTATCAAACATTTAGAGAAGAGCTAACACCTATCCTTCTCAAACTCTTCCAAAATATAGCAGAGGGAGGAACACCCCCAAACTCATTCTACGAGGCCACCATCACCTTGTTACCAAAACCAGACAAGGATGTCACAAAGAAAGAAAACTACAGGCCAATATCACTGATGAACATAGATGCAAAAATCCTCAACAAAATACTAGCAAACAGAATCCAACAGCACATTAAAAGGATCATACACCATGATCAAGTGGGGTTTATTCCAGGAATGCAAGGATTCTTCAATATACGCAAATCAATCAACGTGATACACCATATTAACAAATTGAAGGAGAAAAACCATATGATCATCTCAATAGATGCAGAGAAAGCTTTCAACAAAATTCAACACCCATTTATGATAAAAACCCTCCAGAAAGTAGGCATAGAGGGAACTTTCCTCAACATAATAAAGTGCATATATGACAAATCCACAGCCAACATCGTCCTCAATGGTGAAAAACTGAAAGCATTTCCACTATGATCAAGAACAAGACAAGGTTGCCCACTCTCACCACTCTTATTCAACATAGTTTTGGAAGTTTTAGCCACAGCAATCACAGAAGAAAAGGAAATAAAAGGAATCCATATCGGAAAAGAAGTAAAGCTGTCACTGTTTGCAGATGACATGACACTATACATACAGAATCCTAAAGATGCTACCAGAAAATTACTAGAGCTAATCAATGAATTTGGTAAAGTAGCAGGATACAAAATTAATGCACAGAAATCTCTGGCATTCCTATACACTAATGATGAAAAATCTGAAAGTGAAATCAAGAAAACACTCCCATTTACCATTGCAACAAAAAGAATAAAATATCTGGGAATATACCTACCTAAGGACACAAAAGACCTGTATGCAGAAAATTATAAGACATTGATGAAAGAAATTAAAGATGATACAAATAGATATAACATGTTCTTGGATTGGAAGAATCAGCATTGTGAAAATGACTCTACTACCCAAAGTAATCTATAGATTCAATGCAATCCCTATCAAACTACCACTGGCATTTTTCACAGAACTAGAACAAAAAATGTCACAATTTGTATGGAAACACAAAAGACCCCAAACAGTCAAAGCAATCTTGAGAACGAAAAACAGAGCTGGTGGAATCAGGCTCCCTGACTTCAGACTATACTACAAAGCTACAGTAATCAAGACAGTATGGTACTGGCACAAAAACAGAAATATAGATCAATGGAACAGGATAGAAAGCCCAGAGATAAACTCACGCACATATGGTCACCTTATCTTTCATAAAGGAGGCAAGAATATACAGTGGAGAAAAGACAGCCTCTTCAATAAGTGGTGCTGGGAAAACTTGACTGGTGTATGTAAAAGAATGAAATTAGATCACTCCCTAACACCTGTATAAGAAGATGTACAGATTGCCAACAAACACATGAAAGAATGCTCAACATCATTAATCATTAGAGAAATGCAAATCAAAACTACAATGAGATATCATCTCACACCTGTCAGAATGGCCATCATCAAAAAATCTAGAAAGAATAAATGCTGTAGAGGGTGTGGAGAAAAGGGAACACTCTTGCACTGCTGGTGGGAATGTGAATTGGTACAGCCACTATGGAGAACAGCATGGAGGTTCCTTAGAAAACTACAAATAGAACTACCATATGACCCAGCAATCCCACTACTGGGCATATACCCTGAGAAAACCATAATTCAAAAAGAGTCATGTACCAAAATGTTCATTGCAGCTCTATTTACAATAGCCCGGAGATGGAAACAACCTAAGTGTCCATCATCGGATGGATGAATAAAGAAGATGTGGCACATATATACAATGGAATATTACTGAGCCATATAAAGAAACGAAATTGAGCTATTTGTAATGAGGTGGTGGACCTCGAGTCTGTCATACAGAGTGAAGTAAGTCAGAAAGAGAAAGACAAATACCATATGCTAACACATATATATGGAATTTAAGAAAAAAAATGTCATGAAGAACCTAGGGGTAAGACAGGAATAAAGACACAGACCTAGTAGAGAATGGACTTGAGGATATGGGGAGGGGAAGGGTAAGCTGTGACAAAGCGAGAGAGTGGCATGGACATATATACACCAATAAACGTAAAGTAGATAGCTAGTGGGAAGCAGCCGCATAGCACAGGGGGATCAGCTCGGTGCTTTGTGACCACCTAGAGGGGTGGGATAGGGAGGGTGGGAGGGAGGGAGACACAAGAGGGAAGAGATATGGGAACATATGTATATGTATAACTGATTCACTTTGTTATAAAGCAGAAACTAACACACCATTGTTAAGCAATTATACTCCAATAAAAATGTAAAAAAGAAAAAAAAAAGAAGCCACTGTAGGCAAACCAGAGACTTCCACATTGTCTTTCCTGGCTCTTGCCTTCTAAATATTTCAAGAGAGCATCTGATTGGCAGAAACTAATTTATAACCACAGCTGTGGCTGCATGGGAGACTCAGATATACAGTCTTTTTTTTTTTTTTTTTTTTTTTTTTTTT